>NC_056727.1:1147284600-1147287100 GCF_019279795.1 Protopterus annectens
TTGCATGATTTTTTGAAGCAGCATGTATTTACTTGGTCGCAGAACCAGCCAGGACCTACAAACTCCATAACCATTCAACAACCGAGGACTGAAAATCCATCCAATGAGATGCCTGACATCGGCACACTGTCCAATCCTGAGGCAGAATCTCTCATTGAAGCTAGTGTACTGCCCCCTCTGTTTACTCCTCCTCATTGGTTTAACTGCCTAGCACTAGTGGTGGAACTCTGCCTTCTACTACCAATGAGGATGGACCAGTTGTAAGATGCAAAATTTTGCCTTGACAGGAAGAACAATCTGAATATTTTTTTTCAATGTTCCCCATGCCGATTCAACCAACACGGAAGAGGTCATCCTACAGTGGGGCTCAGACAAGTGGGCAGAAATGAAAGGAGCCACCAGCATCTACCCAAACATGAACATTAAAGAAAATGTGGGCGTACGTAGATCGGGACTCGTATGGAACATCTCACAACATAAATTGAATACAGCAGAGATTCAACTTTTATGTAAAGGTTTGAACTTTATACCATGTGCTAATGCTGACTTCAGTGACATTTTGATTCAATTACGATTGTCTGCGTGCAATATAACGTTCAAAAAACTATATGGAGTGCAAGATGACAATGTATTTAATATTTATAAAAAAACACAGTGTGTATGTTCCAGTGATGCCAGCAAATATTGATGTTTTTATTAAGGCTTGCGAGAGGGATTTATACAACTGTTTTAATAAAGTTGATGTAAGGAGTTTGAATAATTTAACGAAAGAACAACAGTTAGCCATTTGTTCATTGCAGAACAACAGAAACATAGTCATTTGTCCAGCCGACAAAGGTGGATCTGTGGTTGTGTTGGACACTGTTTATTATTATGCTGAAATGATTGATATGCTTTCTGATGCTAAAATTTATCACTTTTAAACAATAGCCTATTTTTAGGGCATTTAAACAAAGAGACATGATTTTTGTTCTTGTTGAAAATCCTGTGGTGCCCCGGATACATGGCCTCCCAAAGATCCATAAGGACTCCTTAAAACCCAAATTTAGACCTATAGTGGCAGGGGCTGGGTGGCTGACTGAGCCAGTTTCTATATTTTTAGACAAGGAACTTAAAAAAGTGTTAGAGGGCTATGAAGTTGTTCTTAGAGACAGAAAATGTTCTACTAGATCTACACAAATATATGAAGGGAAGCAATGTGAATGATTTTGACCTAATGGTGACTCTGGATGTAGTGTCCTTGTTTACCTGTATCCCCAATAGTGAAGGATTGGAGATGGTTAAGGCCTGTTTGGTGAAAAGTGGGACATACAATGAAATGAGAGCTGACTTTGTATACATGTTAATGGAAATGGTGCTAGAGCACAATGTCTTTTTATTTGATGACAAATACTATTGGCAAATGTCTGGTGTTGCAATGGGAACCAGTTGTGCTAACATGTATGCAAATACTGTGATGAAGGAGTGGGAAGAGAAGTACATCAGAGAGAGTGATAGATCTAATGTTAGATTTTTTTGTAGGTTTGTTGATTACCTTTTTATTTGTTGGAAAGGTGACTAAAAATCTTTAAAAGAATTTATAGACAGTTTGAATAATAGCTGCAGTTTTTTGAGTTTTACCCATCAAAGCTCTGACAAAGAGATTAATTTTTTAGATGTAGCAGTTATAAAAATGAATGGACAGATCCACACTCACATACATAGGAAAGAATGTTACCATCCTTTCTTTTTGGAATGAAGCAGCATGCACCCACCACATATGCTTCCCAACATTGTTGAGGGGCAAGCCCTGATCTGGGTATCTAGGTTATCATCTCTACACTATGATTTTGAACTAGGATTGGATTATTTAAAGAGAGCTTTTATTAAAAGAGTCTACTTTAGTAAGGAGGTTATGCGTGCTTGTTCATGGGTGAGAAGTAAAAGAGAAGGGAGAGGTCAGCCCTATTTATCAGAGGGTGGTAAGAGGATGAATATGAGATCCATTGGTAATTCTACAGTTCCAGTCATGTTATTCTATGCTCAGGACATACAGTTGGTTAAGCATGTTATTAACAGGAATTGGCATATCCTATTAACAGATGAAGAAACTGCAGGGATAGTGGACACTAGACCTATATATATATATATATAAATAGTTTGAACTTGAAGCAATATCTATGTTACCCATGGATGTTTATACCCAGGGTAGATGAGAACGTAGGCACACATGCTTGTGGGAAATGCAATTATTGTACATTTGTAGATGAGTCTCGATATTTTAGGCACCCAGATACTGGGTATTTATGGCATAACACCAAAAATCTAGTGTACATTGCCTATTGCACTAGATGTTTTAAGTTCTATGTAGGTAAAACTAACTGTAGGTTAAGGGAGAGGATTAGGGACCATGATTACTGTGTAAGGACCAAGCAGGAATATAGTGCCATAGCAAAACATATGTTGTCTGAGAATGATAACCATCAGTTTAAGTTTCAAGTTCTACAAGTTATACAGGATA
>NC_056727.1:1147292100-1147312100 GCF_019279795.1 Protopterus annectens
CACCAGTTTTTCTGATGAAGTCTTGGTGAGACGAAAGCGGAGAATTACATTGTTTATATGCTAAAATTGTTCATCTTCCAGTCTTTATTGACCATCAGCACCATTGCTTACAGTTTTTAATGTATTCCAACATGCTTTACGGAAGTGCACAGTTTTTCTACAAAGTCTGACAGCCAAGTCAGCCATTCTCATCCACAAATAGCACTCATAACCAACAATTGTATCCCCTTTTAAAAGTGTTCATTTGCTTAGGTCCATTCTCTACTTATTGTTTTATCTTGTCTTGTGCCTTTATTCTTGCTTGCAATAGCCCCATTATTGACTATGTACATCATAGATGTTGTAAAAATAAATACATAATTATTGACACAATATTGTATTTCAAGTCTGTGTCATACAAATACAGTGAAACTCAAGTTTTCTACTAAATTTCATACAAATAATCACTAGTCCTGCAAATGTAGACTGTTTAAAATGAGCAAACTGGGGAATTTTATGCAAAGACTGCCAGCAGTTATAGCCAGGTTGTTGCATATGCCTCATCTGAGTGTGATGAAAATAATACTTCTACCTTTCAACCTCTTAAAACAAGAATCAGTGACAAAGACAAATAATACAGGCTGTCAAACGCCCAGAATAAGAGACAGATTTCTCTTACATATTTAGAAAGTTGTTAAGAGTAACATTTTTGCATTAGTAAGGATTTTTGGAAAGATGTGAAATCTGAAACTCTAATGTCTCTCATCATTTAGTGACTACAGTCCTCAGTGGTTTGCAGAAACCACTTATGGAACAGAACAAAAATATATACAAAAACAGGGGCAGTATGAGAAGTCAGGTAGAGATGAGAGCTATGTAATTTCAATTTTGTTTTACAGACGGTAGCTACAAATATTCCAACTTATTTCACAAGTGTAAATAAGTCCTACAAAGGCAGACAGTTAACTGAGTAATTGACTTCAGCATCAGTTACTTTCATCTATAAACAACTTCACACCCAGCTAGCAGTTAGAGCCACCTCATCTAAATGTGATCAAAAAGCACTCTCAACCTGTTAGCACATAAATCAAGAACAAACACAGAAAGAATTGAGGGACAAAGTCCCAAAATCAGGGTACATTTTGTAACTATCATTCTTATATTTTTGAAAGTTGCTAGAACAATAGTGTTTGTACTGGCATGCATTTTCTAAATTATGTGATGTCTAAAAAGTCAAATGTCTACCACAGGTTAATGACTGCAATCCTCCATGATTTGCCAGAACAGATCACAAATTATGAGGCAGTCAGGGACATTCTGTAAACTCAGGGACAGTTTCAACTCTGATTCATACAAACAAACCATAGAATAAATATTCCTGTGTATTTCGTATAAATGTACTCGAGTCCTGTAAAGTCAGACTTTAAAATGAGCAGACAACCAGGGGTGTACACAGAAATTTGCATTTTATACTCAAACCTAATATTGTTTCCCCCACCATCCACCCATCGTTTTAATAAATGTACTCAACCCTCAAAATGCTACCCCTAGATATGTAGGAAAAGGACTTTTTATTTTCAGTTCTTACCATTTATACCCATAGAAAGATATTTTTATAAGGTTATTCCTTTTAAACTACCATTCCTTGTATGCCTCTATACTATAAATATTCATTTACACACTTCTAAATACACTGCATTTTTTTAATGTTAAAGTTTCCAAGAGATGCTCATAAAAAATGTACTCGAGCACACTAAGTATGCCTAGCTACACCTTTGTAGACAACAACAGGGTATGTTGCATTCATCGATAGCCAGCCTCCTTATTTGCTGACTGTAATTTTCAATGATTTACTATAAAATAATAAATTTTATGAGACACAGGCCAAAAACATGAGACAAATTCAGGAACATTCTATAACATAATCAGTTACTACATAATAAATATGCTAGTCTATTTCATACAAATGCATATACAAGTTCTTTAAAGCCAGAGACTTCCAAATATGCAAAAGACATGATGATGACAAGTTGCTTTCTCCCAGAGCTACCCCACCCCCACCCTGTGCCCATTTACTGACTGCAGTAAGTGAAGATTTACCAGAAATCCAAAAATATTATAAGGCACAGACCCAAAACAGGAGGCAAAATTCAGGGACTGTTTCATACATAAACAGTAGCCAATAAGTAAATATTTAAAATTTGTTTCATACAAATTCAGTCAGACTTTAAATAATGCTCTCAACAACAAAATAAATAAAGAGATAAATAAATTCCCCTGAGATGAGTGTAATATCAGGCCCATGTGATGCTTGTGCAAATGATAGACACTGAGATTATACAGAGGAAGTACTGAGTGTGTCTTTTATTTAATGCTTTTTAACATGTTTAGTTAATGGTCATTATATTCAGCACATAAGCTAACTAAAATGAGTTAGCAATCTTGAACACAAAAAAACAAAAACTTTTTTTTAAATTAAATAATTTTCTTGGTTGACTACAGGTTTCCCTGCAGCTGTGGGTCCTGAGTGGTCATTTGAACTACCTCAATATAATACGCCACTGATAACAGATTAGTAATGGACAACATTAGTTAGTATAATGTGAGGCAGGGCACCACAGGTGTAGGGCCTTTCTATCCATGGAAGGACTGTTGTTCCCCTGTAATACCAACCCTAGTTGGAACTATTGCTGTTAAAATATGGGCTGCTTGCTGAAATGTTTTTGACATTTTTATATGGGTTACCTGCTGATACATTTTTTTGACATTTTTGTATTATATATGTCATAAATATACAGTATGTATGTATAAATATATATATATATATATATATATATATATATATATATATATATATAGATATATATGAGTCTACTTCTGATTGTCAAAAACACACTTTCTCGACAACCAAAAGATCAAACCAATTTAAGCAAAAGTGCACTAAATCGGAAGTGCACTTTTGCAAAAGCCGGTCTCCGAAGCACATTACTGTGGGGATAAGGAAATATATCCCTTTCCCCACTGTAGTGTGATCTTGGAGTTAGTATATTTAAGTAGGGGGTGTGGGGAGTGCAGTCCCTCACATGGGGGTGCAGGAGGGCTTGCCCCCTTGTAAAATACTGTTTAAATTGTTTTTTTTTTTGTTTGTTTGTTTTTTTCCGGTTCAGAGAACCGGGTTTTGCGAAAGTGCACTTTCAATGTAGTGCACTTTCACTTTAATGGGTCTCAATGTTTCTTGTTTGAGATTGTGAAAATTCAACCAAGAAACATAGCTCCATATATATATATATATATATACATATATATATATATATATATATATACATATATATATATATATATATATATATATATATATATATATATATATATTTATTTATGACATATGCATACAGGAGCTGCACTCAAATGGCTCTATTTAAACTGTTATTCACAATAATGAGCTAACAAGTTAAAGAAAAATGTAGTAGAATTATTTTTCCTAGACCAGCACATTGATTTCATGTGATAAGCATTTGTTCTCTTTTTTAGCTGGGTTCTTGCTTTAATTTAATTCACCTCTTTGTAAGTATGACTACTCAGTGGAGGTTTTATTAATTTAAAAGTCCATTTCCTAAAGGACTTTAATAATCAGAGTGTACAAATTGTGGAATGCTGGCCATGGACATGTAGTTGTCTTGAATCTTGAAGCAGCATTATTCTTACCAGTCATGTGTCCATGGCCAGCATTCCACAGTCTGTATTCTGTGTTTTCACTACAGTACTAGAGACTAAGCAAGCAATAATGTTTGATTGCATGTGTGTTACTGTGGAAACAACACATGTCCAGGGGTGTTCTGAGGCCCAACACAACAAGAGGGGGGCCTGGACATACTTGTAAGGGCATTATTTCTACAATAACAGGAATTATTGTGCTTAGAGAATTGTTTTTTGTTTTTTTATTACTCTCTCTCTCTCTCTCTGTATATATATATATATATATATATATATATATATATATATATTTATTTATTTATTTATATTTATTTATTTATTTTTTATGCAAAGTAGTTTCTGAGCCAAATGTTTCAAATTTGCTTTAGTATATGAAATTATTGTTGGTGAAAGTATTTAACATCCAATATACACACACATGCATTCAGAAGCACAGACAGACAGACAGATGAATATACACACATATACGTAGCAAGAAGACAACTTGTAGGCACCAGGAAAATTACAAATCTTTTAATAAATGATCATAAGTGCTTTCATTCACTGCTATGGCAGTGATTTTCTGGCTATTTAAGGAAATGATTAAGAGGGAGGATTTATCTAAAGAAGTCCACAGAATTGTGGTGAACGAAAGCGCTTATGATTATTTATTAAATGATTTGTAATTTTCCTGGTGTCTACAAGTTGTTTTATTGCTGGTTTTCAGTTATTGTACAAAGATTTTTTTTTTTTGTAGATTTTGGCAAATAGACATAGAAAAACACATACATACATTCAGAAACACACACGTACAGACAGACTCACATTCATACACATAGATAGAAATGCACACAGACACACACACACAAACACACACACACACACACACACACACACACACACACACACACACATACACACACACACACACACACACACACACACACACACATGCATGCACACACACACACAGACACACAGCACTTAGCAAAACTTTGTTGTGGGAATGCATCCTCAGATGTCTCATTGTGAACAAATGAAAAAAAAAAAAAAAAAACAAATTGCAAATATTGCAATTATTCGTCCCCCCTTACTGTCCATAGTTTTATACTGCTGCCCATTGTTTTTTGATTAAATCACTGTGTATTAAAGTCAGTCATTAATGCCAGACATTAAGAGTTTCATACCTCTTAATGTTTAACAAACCAATCCTGATGGACTGCCTGTTGCATTCAATGTAATAACAAATGTAAAATAAATACATAAATGCTTTCTCTTGTATACCTCTCTCTCTCTCTGTATAAGAGCTGTGTAAGACTGGTTCTCATTCAGGCAGCCATAATGATGCTGTCCCCTTCCTCGGACACTCTGGCTATAAGAGTATTTTTGAAATGGCTTAGTCCCATTTCCTATGTAAGGAGATTAGAGAAACACTTCAACATGGTGGCTCACAATGACCACACATGGTGAGTACACACTTCAGGACACTCACAATGAAAGCTACTACTCATTGGTGACTTCCTGAGCCTAACACCCACCTTCAGGCTGCCCTTGGTATAGATGCTTTTCCTCCAAGGGATTGTGGCAGTGTGCCTGGCAGGGTCCCCTAGGATGGGGCACACATCTGTCTTATGAATTTATGTCCAGTCTATAATCCACTAGATGAATTTGGGTCAGCTGCTCAGAAGTCAAGACTTTATCCCTCTTTACCATGAATTCACTAGAGATTTTAAACTTTTGAACACATGGAAACCATATAAGAAAAAAAGCATGTGTAAATTGGAAAGAATACAGTGCAAATATACAAAGGGCAGCCATGGATGTGAAAATTTAACTTGTTTTGAAAGATTAAACTTTCTGAACTTGTACAGCATCTCATTTCGATGTTTAAGTGGACCCCTTTTTCAGGTATATAGGGCAATTAGATGCAATTGCATCTGTGAATGTTCGGGGTTATCAAACAGTAGTAAAGAATCATCAGACCACCTACATAAAAGAAGACAAAAGTAGCACTGATTATTGAAATTGCTACACCCGGTGACTGCAATGTCTTGTGTACAGAGAGACATAAAATCATAAAATATCAGAATTTGCAGGCAGAAACAAGACTAATGTGGAAGAAAGATACCCAGAGAGTTCCAGTAGTAATAGGAGCGATGGGTCTTATAAAAAAAAATAATCTACAATTGTATTTATATATGTCACTGATATATGTAACTCCGTACAAATCGCAGGAGTCATGACTGGGCACATTGCGGGTCTGGAAAGAGCACTTCTGGGTAGCATCAAAGATTGAAACAATACTAATTTCATGAACTTTAATCATACTTTGACTTAGGAATGGATTCCATTCTGTCATGGCGTTAGAAACCCAAAAGATGTGGAAAAATTAAAAAAAAAAGATTAGGGATCCAAATGCAGAGATGATAAGTCAGCAAGCAAAGGATAATAGTACTGCTGGAACTGAATTCATTTTTTTTTTGTCAATACACTTTTTATTGATTTATAAACAATACAATTTAGGAGTTGACTTAAAATATAAAACAACTTGGATTTAACAAATTTGCAACTCAGAGAAGTATTACAAAGAGATCAGAATAAAAATAACCTCACTCAATATGTACAATATATACAATAGGTAACCATAAATTAAAAATAACTAAAAATACAGATTCTATGACTTAGTAATATTCCAATTTTAGGTATAAAGACATTTCTAAAACACTAGACCAGAGAAAGATTTAAGGTATTAAATATTAATAATACTCAAAACCTTCTCTAATACTAAGTTTTTGAAAGCCATTTTTTTTGGACTCTTAACCATGTTTTTTTGAGCATCAATATATAAGAAAGCCATTTTTTGGAAAATATCCCAATTGAGTTTGGTACAATCAAGCCAATTTTGAGTTATGTAAAGTTTTATTAAAGAGCAAATAAAAATAATAACTTGAGTGTCAAATTTGGAAAGATAAATTATAGGAATGTGAAGTATAGCAATTTCCCAAGACAAAGTAGATTTATGATACCCCATTCTTTGTAGTCTTACTTTCAAATAGGTCCATAATCTATGAGAAAAATGACAGTACCATAAAATATGTAGAAGGTCTGCATGGGGATAAGAACAACATGTGCATGAAGAGGAATTATTGGGATTAAATTTATTTAATTTATAAGGAGTACAATAAGCATCATTGTTAATCATTAATTGTGTGTACATTAGTTTCTTAAATGGAATAAAATCCCTAGTATATCTGATAGCCAAAAGTTTTTGATTTTCAGTTATTTGAGAATTATGTTTTAACCAGCTGTTTGAGAAAAGACAGTTTTGATCCAGAACTAGCTTCTTTATTAATTTATAGGATCTAGATATCATTTTACCTGATGAAGATAGGGCTTTAATAATCGTATTTAGATTATTTAATTCTTGTTCTATAAGTTCTATAGGTTCATATTTACACACTATTATTTCTCTTAGTTGGTGTAATATTGTAGAATGACTCCAATTTACATTAAGAATTTTACGCAGTTCTATTAAGGATAGTTCATTGTATTTCAGGATATCCCAGACTTTCAAGTTTTTTAATGAAGGATAATTTGTTAGATTAAAAGGAGAGTTATCAATCATTATATTAGGATTTAGATGCAGTGGCTGCAAAAGATGAGAATACTTATCTAGGTTATATAATTTTAGTAGACCTTGAAAAGCTTTAATCTTTTGCTTGAGAAAAATAGAAATTTTACAGCTAGTTTTCATCTCAAGAGAAATAAAAGGAATAGCTTCTGGATTTATATTTTTAGATATAATGTAATTGTACCAAATCTTAACCCATATAGGATAATTAATATCTTTACTATTTTTAAAATTAGAAATAGTTAAGAGCTTATTTGATGAAATAATTAGATAGTAAAGATAGAAGTTTGGCAATCCCAACCCACCTTTATCCTTAGAGTTTGATAATCTAGAATAAGAGATTCTAATAGATTTGGGAAACCACAAGAATTTAGCTAACTCTATATTTACTTTCTCAAAGAAAGACTTAGGAATTATCTGATCAGAGGAATTAAATTGGTATAGGAATTTTGGTAAAATATTCATTTTAATTATAGCTGCTTTTGATAAGAGTGATAAATTTAGGTGTTCCCATCTAGTAATATCTAAAATTATTGAATTCCAAACTTTACTTAGGTTATTTTGAAAAGAAGAATGATTGTTATGTTCCATGTTAATTCCTAGATACTTCATACCTAAAACTATCTCAGTTTTCTGATCAGAGAACAAGTGCGATTTATGGAACCGATGATTTAAAGGAAAAATATGTGTTTTTGCAGGATTTATAAGATAATTCGAGATGGAAGAAAAATACTTAATAGAATTTATTATTTTACTAAAATCAGATATAGGAGTTTGAAAGTATAATACAAAGTCATCAGCAAAGGCAGAAAAATAAGTTTTTGTGTTAAGAATCCTAGGGACATTATGGAAAGTGTTTTGAGTAATAAACAACAATAACGGTTCTAGATATACATTAAAAAGAAAAGGGGACAAAGGACAACCTTGTCTTGTGCCTCTGGTAATCTTTATAGGGGAAGAAAAGTAACCATTAATATAAAGTCTAGTAAACATATCTTTATATAAAATTTTTAAGAGGTTAATGAAGAATAAAGGAAAATTAAAGCATGACATAGTTTGAAAAAGAAAATTCCAACAGACTCCATCAAAGGCATTTGATGCGTCCAGAATCAGCGCATATATTGGGTTAGAATCTGTTTTTATAAGATGTATAATAGATTCTAATGTCAGTGTATTATCCCAGGTATGTCTGTGGGACATAAATCCTGATTTATCTTGAGAAATAATTGAAGGCATAACTTTTTTTCAATCTGTTGGCCAGAATAGATGCCAAAATTTTTATATCTACATTGATTAAAGAAATAGGCCTATAATTAGATGGGTCAGTTTTTTCTTTATTATTTTTCAGAATTAATATGGTTTTAGATGTATTCAATGAATATCTGAAATACCCTTAATTTTTATATAATTATAAACTTTAAAGAGAAAGGGAACAATAACCGATTTAAAAGATTTGAAAAATTCAGGTGTGAACCCGTCTGGACCTGGAGATTTACCAGATTTAAGACTATCAATAGAATCAGAAATCTCTTGATGTGTTAAAGGAGCAGAAAGCATTTTATATTCATTTTCATTTAACTTAGGAAAATTTAAAGAACTGAGAAAGTTTTTTATATGATTGTCATTCAATGTGTTAGATGGTTTTGAATATAATTCTGTATAAAGTAGTGTGAAAAGATGAATAATCTCTTCATCTGTGTTATATAATTTATTTTTATACATTAATGATGACATTTTTGGCTTTTCAATATTATTTTTAATTATTCTAGCCAAAACTTTAGAAGGAACTTGAGCCCATTCTGAATATGTTGCTAATAATCTTTGATCAACTAAAGAAAGGTTATTCTGATGTAACAAAATTAATTCTTTTTGATAATCTAATATTTGTTTTTCAAGACTAGTGTCTCGACTCAGTCTAAACTGATTTTCAAGATAATGTATTCTAGATTTTAAGAAATCTTCCTTTTTGTTGTAATGTTTCTTAAAATATGCAGCTTTACTGATAAACATACCTCTTAATTTCGCCTTACATGCAGCCCATTGAATATCGTAAGGGATATCTGTTACATCTAAATCATTATCCATTTCTTGAATAATTTCTGAGGACTGTATATAAATATCTTTGTTTAAGAGTAAATTATTATTTAGTGACCACTTATTTGAGTTAACATTTTTAATTTTGTGGGTAAAGTTAAGATTTAATAAGATTCTTGAATGATCTGAGAGATATCTAGGTTCAATAGTAAAGTCTGAAATAAATTTTGAGATATTATTAGAAATTAGAAAAAAATCCAATCTAGCCCATGAATGGTAGCATTTAGAGTAATAGGTATAAATATCTTTCTTGTTTGATATTTTTATAAAGTGTAATGGATCAATTAAATTATGTTCCAAAATTAATTCATTAAGAGCCAAAGTTGCTTGAAGGTTATAAGAAGGAGAGCAGCTAGTACGATCAATTTCTGGATTTATTACCGCATTCCAGTCTCCCCCAACTATAATGTAGTGATCTTTATAACCTGTGAGTATATTATAAATTTTTAAGATAAAAAACTGTTGTTGACTACAAGGACCATATAAATTTAAAACTAGAATTGGTTTATCCAAATTATGAATAGTAGCAGTAAACAGACACCATCTACCTTCATTATCATATCTCTCATCAATGATAATTCCATTGAATTTTTGTTTAATGATTATTGCTACTCCCCGAGAATTAGAAGAATCCCCAGAGGCTACTATCTTCTTAATCCATTTTTTATTTCTCTCTTTGTCCCACATATCCCGCGGGATATGAGTCTCTTGAATAAAACATATACTAGCTTGTGATTTAAATATCAGATGAAATAATAAAGATTTTTTGGATTTGCTTTGGATTCCTCTAACATTCCAGGAATCAATTTTTAGATAATTTGTCATAAAAGAGATGATTTGTTAATATTGATGTGATTAAAACATGGTATAATTTTTAGATTATAATTAAAATAATACCAAAAGTAAAGAAACATAACTAAACTGGTCTGATAATTAGATGAGAATACCTCATGAAAAAACAAATTAAGTAGAGATATATTATAATATTTACCCATAACTCTCGTCCTTACCCTAGTGCCTGCCCACCTAACCCCTATTGACGAGGTGAAATCAAGAATAAACAAAATATAATTTACTATTTTGGTTACCAAGTATTCAAATTTAACAATATAGAAATTACATATAATCCTTAAAAGGACTAAAATCAAGTCAATAACACTAAACATATTTACACATCTGTCTATATACAAGATGACCAACATAAAACAATCCCTATTCAATTATTTGAACCCAAACTCCTAACTTTGCATAATGTAAATAAGGTAAAAATGATTTTCCTCATGTGATTCTTATATCTAATTATTAGTAAACATTTAAATAAAACTGACATAAAACCCTATAATCAATAATTTGTTGGTATTAATTCTATAATGTACATCCATATATCGTGCCCTACAATATCCATTAATTTACCGCCTCTATCCATAATCACTTCTTCTAACAAAAAAAGCCCAACATCTTATATTTGGATGGAGTGAAAGATTACTTGACTTTCCTTTGGGGTAATCATATCTAGTGTTGGTAAAACTCTTAACAATGTCTACATTTAGGGCCTTAACCTAATGTTGTGGTATATACATGCATACAGCTTACAATAATGTACTATGTGCATGCTTTTAACATACTAGTTATGTGCTTGACATTTATTTGTCATGATCAGAATAGGTATTATGGTAACATAAATAAGCATAGATGTTCATAAATAAGCCATAGAACAATTCAGCATAGTAATTAGTAAGGTGTAGGGGATCACGGCATTAACCAGGCACAGGTATGGTACAGACCTAAAGCTATGATGTCAAAGTGAACACAGAGAAAAAACATGTAATGCTGCTGAGGACAGGCCTGACCACATAATGAGTACACTTCACTGGTGGGTATCCTATCCTGCTTATTGTCAAGCTTGAAGTAACCCTTTAATCTCTATCCTCTGGAACATTCTAGTGGCATACAGGAGATTATTTTGACATATCCAAATCAACTGGACAAAAATATTGGCTGCTGTTCTCAGTTACATAATGCAACATTCCTAGAGAATCCCAGAAAACCAGCATAAAAGCATTTTATAGGATTATAGGTCTATCAGTGGTGCTAAAGTATTATATGTTGCACCAATATAGCTATGTTTATCTCTCCAGGGTGAGACAGAGCTAATATGTATGAGTAGTAAGAAATAATCCATAATTTTCCTGGTAGTATGCAATCAAATGGGATCATCACCACTGTGTCATGTAAAAATCTCAAGAGTGCCTAAAACACTATATACACACCAGAAAATGGTACTATGAATGTGCTTGGCTTGTGCAATGTTAAACAATATGTGGCTATGATACAAGTTTGTAGATAAATAGCAGATGGTGTAAATGATTATCAAAAAGAATGTATCTCCATATGATGAAAATAAATATAAGGATGGAGAAAAAACATATTCATCAACATATTAGCTTAACTAGACATAATGTAACAGTGCCAAAATATTTTAGTTGTGTCTGTTAAGCTTATACATAGTATATCAAATATAAGATATGAGTAACCTTCAAGTGCTAAAAGCGTTTAAAAACATCTTCTATAAAAATTCATTGCATATAGACACATAACAATATCTCATTCAGTTAACTGAATGTGTACTATGAGCGAAAACTAACCACTCTGAGTTCACCACATCCACTATATCTCCACCCTATGCTTCTGTACTTCATAGAAAGCGCGTGCCACACAAGAAAATTTACTGTAAAACGATGCACAAACCAGATAATTAAAGCGCGCCTCGAGATATACAGATCTTCCCTCTAAAATACAACTGACATTAAGTTAGAGCTGATCGGGCAGCCAAAACACACATAGTATCCCTCCAAGTAAAATGACAGCATAGATCCCCATCGAACACCCACGACAGAAATACCCTCGACAGAGCTACAAAACAAGATATCCAGCGCCCCAAAGCATAGAATACGCACTACAACACAACAAACAGTTCGCATGTCCGCAGAACACCAACTCCGCGAATAACTCATCACAAGAGCGCCAAGCATCAAAATTTCTACCTGACCAAAGATGCTCCCAACTATATTTCCGTCACAAGAAAACACACACAATATCAAGCCATACAAAGATCGCATCAACAAGCAGCACATCCCTTGAGAGCGCCGAACAGCAAAAACGGAACCCAATCAAGAGACCTCAGACCGCACTCCCCCATGGCGAACCAACACAACACGAAAACCACAAGGCACAACTCCAGCAAGTAACATATTACCTATAGGCTCCAAACATTTAAATCTTAACATAACCAAAAAGTTTCAAATTACATCCTTCTTGTGTTATGAAAGACGTAACATCAAGCCATATGTCATTAGATCAACAAGTAACGTGTCTGCAGAAGCGCTTAAATTAAAATGATATGTTTGTGACAACAAAATTTCATTCACATGAAAATCAAAAACGGACCCTTTAGTCATATATAACAATACTATCAAGTAGTAGAACATGTGTGAACATTAAATTTTAAACAAGTACTTGACTGTGATGATCAGTAGTTCTTCTCTTGCGATGACATCACTGCGAAAATCCGAAGATCCTTAGAAGGAGCGTGGACAGCATGAAGGTTCAGTTGAACATAAGTGACACAATAAGCTCACAGATTACAGTCTCGAGATATGGGAATATTCCCTCCAAAAAAGAGTCAATGAATTTAATAAGGCAAAAATAATTTAACTATGTAAATTTCTTCACACATTTTCATCACTATCTATATTAAAGGATCTAAAGGCCATATAAATACTAAAACACTATAACAGTGTTAACTTTAAAGGATATTGTCAGTAATAAAAATACAAACTAAAAATATATAAAACAACTAGATATATAAAGTAAATAGCACTCTAATAAGGACTGAGAGAGAAGAAAAAAAAAGAACAAAGTATCACATACATTTGTAAATAAGGAATGTAGTATTAAGATACAGAATCAGGAAGCTTCTTGAATATCTTCAGAAATATTTATTTTGCTTCTTTAGGATCTGTAAACATAAATTTCCTGTCATTATAAGTAAAAGACAGAGTATTCGGATAACTCATACGAAACCTTATACCTCTTTTTATAAGATCTGCACAATAGGGAGAAAGTTTTGTCTTTTCGTTTTTATTTGTAAAGGAAGGTCCTGAGAAAATGACAGTTTATGATTTTTCCAGACAAACTGTTTTTTGCTTTTTGCTGTCTCTAGAATCTGATAAGTGTCTTGAAAGTTTAGTAGTTTAGTATATATGATCCGAGGGGAGGCAGAATCCTGACTAGCACGCAATGCTCTATGAGCCCTCTCAATAATAACAGTTTGTGATGTTGATTCACAATTTAATAGTGCCTCAAAAATCTGCTTACATACCAATAATAAGTTTTGATTTTCATAGGATTCTGGCAAACCTCTGATAATAATGTTATTTCTACGACTTCTAGCTTCTAGATCCAATAGCTTAGCTTGAAATTCAGTAATAATCTTATCTTTAGCTTTAATATCTCTTTCCAAAGATTCTGTTTTTATTTCTAAAGCTGTATTTTTACATTCAATAATATCCATTCTTTCACTTATTTGCTTTAAAGTTCTGCCAAAATCAGTAAATTGTTCTGAGAAACTTTGTATGGCACTTTGAATAGGTTGTAGTGCTATTTTTAGTTCATCTAAATGAAAGTTTGAGTCATTTGTATCTTTGCTACTTACTTTAGAAGTTTCTGAAGGTTGCTTAGTAGTTCTTAATCTTTTTGAACTGGTGTCCTTCTCAGGTGAATGTACTGAAGAAAATTTGGCCTTTGTTGCCTGTGTCTCCATGGTGTCAGATTTAGAAGCCATGCCCAGAGTAGAGGTGTGAAAACAGGATAGCAGGTTCCAGGAGGAGTCTCTAAGTAGCAGGTGCCCAATATAGTTGAAGCCACAAAGACAGTTCTGAGGTAAAAAATTCCAAAAACGAGTTCACCAACACCAACAAATAATCCAGATAGGTAAAAAAATATTAAGAGAATCCTTTTGTGAAAAAAACTGAGGAAAAATATTACTCCAAGGTTATAATAATAAGTCTAGTATTACATAACTGTGAGGAGCTCAGTGACTAGGGACTGATCTAGTCGGCAGCCATCTTGGAAAGTCGTCCTGGAACTGAATTCATCCTCAAGCCTTGGTGAGTACCTTCACAAGGTGGACCCTGTTTTTCACAAAACCTCACCAAGATGACACTGATATATAGATTGTGTTTTATATAGCATATATCATGGACAGAAGTAGCTTAAAAAATGAAAAAGTTAGCTGGGTGCACAAGACCCAGGATAAAAAAGTGCCCAGTCCTGGTAGGCACACTGGTGCCAGGACTGAAAAAAATGACAGTGTAGAATCCTCAAGACACAGAAACATTCCTACAATGGGGCTAGGCCAAGCCCAGGGGGTGGAAGGCCGCCCTTTTGTAGAAGGAAGTAGTAGTCTACAAAAAATCAGAAAAACTGATAGGCCAAAACAGAACCATAAAGATGAAAGAGTGGACTTTTGAAGATAAGAAAGAAATTATGTATTTTATTATTATACAAAAAGCCCAGAATTTTCAGCTAGAAGATATACAAAAAGATTAAGATAGAAATTAGATGAAAGAAAAATACTTGCAAAAGAAAAACTGTCAGAAGCTTCCAATAAATATTTGTGTTCATTAATGCAATAGCTTTAAGATAAACGTTATATAGACCAAGAAACCTGAGCCGTTTGGAAAAAGAAGCAGCTAAGGAAGTGCAAAAATATAAAGAAAACGAAATCTAGAGACTTTTGAGAGGTATAAAAAAGAAATATGGTTATGGGAAAGACAGCAAGATCTGATATGATGCAATATTTATGCAAAGAAGAAAACCAAATTAATCAATACAAAAAAGACAGCTCCAAAGATATTCAAAAAGAAGTATAGGCAAAGGCATCCAGATGTGGAAAATTTCCCAATAAAAAAAATAAGATCACAAAGAGGGAACGCAGAACAGAAGATCAGTAAAGTAGGAGGTAAACAAATAGAAGTTGAAGTTATGGAATACCTGCAAAGTGAAGGATTTAGTGTAGAAGGGCTAACACAAGTTATATCACAGCATGATGGAACAATGAGTCCCCCAAGTAAGGAGAAACAGGAGGAGCAGGAGACATCTGAAATAGAAATATAGACACGGGAAAGAAAAGGAGGTTTAATATGGTGCAGTACTTATGCAAATGAGAAATAAAAACTAATCAGTACAAAAAGAGCAGCACCCAAAGAAATTTCAAGAGAAATACAGGCAAATGTATCCAGACATGGAAATTTTTACAACACAAAACATAAGAAAACAAAGAGGAAAGTAGAAAAGAGGATTAGTAATGGAGAAGTTAAAGAAATAGAAACTGAGATTATGGAGCACCTGTGAAGTTATCAGGGGCTAGGATCTGCCACATTACGCATGCACTCAGGTCATTGGACCACAATTACCATTATGACTCAGTCATAGTCCATGTGGAAGTAAATGACCTGAGACAGACCTCCCTAGACTATATGAAGAGAGACATCATGGAGCTCTCAGAATATGTGTCTCACGCTGGTATGAGCCTAACATTGAGTAGCATTTTATCTTCTCCGAGGATGATGCCACAATACGAACAAAAGATGACCGACTTTAATAATTGGCTTAGTTTCTTGTGTCATTCTAGGGAGGGGTGCAATATTTGTCAGCATGGAAGTATATGGTCAACAGTCCACACTGCTTTGCCAGGGATGGTCTGCACCTCTCCTATCTAGGCCTTCAAATATTGGCTAAATCATTCTCCTCCCCAATAGTGCCTTTTTTAGGCAATGCCAAACGGAAAATACTTCTGACATAGCAAATCAAAACCAAGAAAATCTGAAGGTGTTACTGCTCAATGCTAGGAGTCTAAACAAAAAACTCCATCCCTAGAAGCTCTCTTTACCCTAGAGAATGCTAATGTTTGTGCGGTCAAGTGAGACATGGTTTAAAGCCGTGGAGAGCACACCAGCAGTGCAAGGTTATAATACCTTCCATACAGTTAAGCCAGCTACTTCACAGGTAGGGACTGAAGGCAGAGGTGTCTCTATTTACATCAAAAATAAATATACTTCAAGGCCAGTCAAACAGGACAATGCACTTAAGCTGTTCCATGTTCAAACCACCATAGGTAAAATCCAATACCACTTCTTTGCAAGCTATAGGTCTCCATCTATGACCCAGGAAATCCATACCATGTATTTAAACTTATTAGAAACACTAACTATCCAACCCAATACCATATTCATGTGTGACTTTAATTACCCCACTATTAATTGGGAATCCTATACGACACCAAACGTACATGCACAGAGATTCCTGGATTTTATAAACACAAACTCCCTGGACCAGATAGGCAATACATCAACTGGGTGTGCAACCATACTGGACCTGCTCCTCACTAATTTGGGAGACTGCTGCATATCCCCTACTGTAATGCCTTCCCTGGTAAGGTCAGAACACAAAATGGTTTCTGTTGAAATAAAACTAAAACCTGGACCCCCCGGCTAAATCTGGAATATTCAGGAACTATTCTAAGGTTAGCCTCCTTCTATTAAGTGAGAACCTGGCAAAATTTCACGCCCCCATAAACCCTGAGAACACCTCTGCCTATGCAGAACTGCTCACAGAAAGCCTGTATAAGCATGTTAATAGCTGCATAGAGGTATTTGTACCAACCAGGAAGAAGTACAGAACTATCTCAAAAAACAAGCCACCCTTGTAGAATCACAAAATCAATCAGATGTATAACAGGAGGAAGAAGATCATGGCAAAAATTAGGAGGTGCAGCATCCAGTAGAATAAAAATACTCTCATTAAACTGAACAAGCAACTTAGAGGACAAATAAAGTCTACCAAAGCCAAATTTGAGAAGTTTGGCCTCCCAGGCCAAGGACAACCACAAAGCATTCTATAGCTATGTCCACAACCTCAAAGGCAATACACAATTGTATGAAGAGCTCATTGTAAATGGAGCAATCTATACTGAGCCAGAAGACATAGCAGGCCTCCTTGCGATATATTCAGCTCCAACTTTACTCCTCTCTTCCCCTCAACCTTCCCTCATGAAATATGATCAAATATAACTCTCCCTACTATCACTAGGGAACAGGTTCTTAATGTTCTCTCTAAGACCAAAAATCCTGCATCAATGGGCCCAGACAATATCCCAGAATGCCTTTGAAATAGCATGAAACATGACCTAGCAAGGCCTCTGGAATTACTATTTAACTGTAGTCTCCAAACAGGCTTCATGCTTCATGAATGGAGAAAGGCAACAGTCATTCATCTACAGACCCTGGAAACTACAGAGCCATAAGTCTCACTAGTCTTATAAGTATAACCATGGAAAGAATTATCATGGAGATGATCAATAGTGATATAGTAAACCTCCAGACACTGGACTCAACCCAGTTTGGATTCATCAAATGCAGATCATGCGTACTCAACCTGGTGGACTTCTTTGAGAAGGTTACCAAAGCAATGCATGAGGCAAAATGGTTTACATTGCCTACCTTGACCTGGCCAAGGCATTTAACACAATACCCCACTCGGCAATGTTGACACACTCAAGAGGTTAGGTACAAACCTGTATTATTGTATGTATTGTTATCAAATTGGATGTATTGCATTGTTACTTATTTATCTTTATTTATTTATTTTTATTTTACATTTGTTGACCGGGATAGTCCGACTGGATGCATGTCCATTTTCAGCGGAGCCCCGGGAAGAAAAGCTCCAAGGGTAAGCAGATACAGCATTACATAATATCAGCATTACATATTACAAACAGACTATTTACAGTGATTACATAAGTAAGCAAGTTAAACAAGTTCCACAGGTTAGAGTTAATCCTGAGCGTAAGTCAGGATTAAATAAATTACACAGTAAGCTGGTTAACAGATTTTTACACATTCTAGAGAGAGTTAGTCAGGCTTGATACATTGACATAGCCAGTTAAGTGCCAAATGTTGTTTGAGTCTAGTTTAAAATTGACCTAAGGTAGAAAGTAAGGTAATATCAGCTGGAAGAGAGCTCCAGTGTCTACTTACAAAGTTTGCAAAGAGAGAGTCACCGGCTGTGTTATTAATTTTGCTAGTCTTAATTAGTAGTTTGTTAGAGGATCGAAGCGGTCTAGGATTGTTATAGGGGGTGATAATATTTTTAAGTGCAGGAGTATTGTCCGGATTATAGAGGATTTTATAGGCCATAATGGGTTGGTTATACTGGATTAGGCTGGGTAGTTCAAGCCACCCAAGCTGATTTAGATTGATGCAATGATGTGTCCTAAAAGGCAGCCCAGTGGCAAACCTGGCAATTTGGTTGTAGCAAATTGAGAGTTTGTTAAGGACAATCTTGTTTAAATTTGAGAGTACAGGGGATGCATATAGAAGAGCTGAAAGAAGGTGAGAGCGAGCTTTGGCAATTTTAGCTGGAGGGGTTAGGAAGGCTTTTATTCTGTAAAGTGACCCTAGTTTTTTTATTGATGGTTTTGATAGTTTAGTTAACATGTAGGTCAAATTTTAGATTATCTAGGATGACACCTAATAGTTTTGTAGAGGGGTCAGGGGAAATTATTGTGCCATCATTTGAATTTATAGTAAAGGTGAAAGCGGTAGACCTACGTGCTGGTGAAAATAACTGCATTTTAGTTTTTTGGGGATTTAGGATCAGACGATATTCAGAAAGCCAGTTTTCTATTGTATTAAAGGTGGTCTGGGTAGATGACCATAACTCTATTGGAGATGTGGCCGAACAAATCAGAGTAGAGTCATCAGCATATTGGATACAGCTGACTTTTGGGATGACAGTATAAAGGTCGTTAATGAAGATGGAGAACAGCAAGGGCTCTAGTATAGAGCCTTGTGGTACTCCAAGGGTGTTAGGTAGAGGATTAGAGAGTTTGTTCTGCCAGAGGACAGCCTGCTGTCGACCATTCAGGTAGGACTGAAGCCATTGAAGGGCTCTAGTATCTAGACAGAATGTTTGCAGGGTGTGGATGAAAAGTTGGTAATCAACCATATCGAATGCCTTGAGCTTTAGCAGTTTAATCTGAAATATTTGTTATCTTGTGTTTTATCACATTGTATGTATTGTACTGCTACTGTACTTTATCAGATTGTAGGTATTGTATCTCTGTGGAGCTTTTCTCCCTGGGCCTCCACTGAAAATGGGCCCTTTTTGGCGTAGTGGACCTTCCCGGTAAACAAATGCAATAAATAAATAAATAAATAAATAAAATAAAATAATGTCATCTGGTAGATAGCCAGCTGGCTCACAGACAGGACCCAGGAAGTTAGAATTGGAGAGTCGACCTCTAGTAAGGGGCCAGTCACAAGTGGAGTCCCTCAAAGATCAGTCCTTTGACAGCTCCTTTTTGGCATTTACCTCTGAGAAGTCAAGGCCAATGTCAGTGGTCTCTGGCTAACTAAATTTGCAGATGACTGCAAATTAGGAGCTGTCTTTGAATCTCACATTGACACAAATGTTCTACAGGAGGGGCTGACACAGACAAACAACTGGTGTCAGAGCCATAGACTAAAACGAAATGCCAAGA
>NC_056727.1:1147319600-1147432100 GCF_019279795.1 Protopterus annectens
TAGTGATAGTTTTGAAACATGAAGAGAACGAGTCTAAGATGACTTCCCTGCTTAGTTTAGCAGAAGCATATCGGTATCAAGCGGGAATGGAAATCAAACCAGAAGTAGATAAATTTCAGGCAGTAACTGATTGTGCCAAAAAACAAAAGAAAGAATATAAGGTGAAGGATCAGATGAGAAAGCAAGAAATGTGTAAAATGCATAAATACAGTTGCAGGTAAAGAAGACTTTTGGAACAACGTCATTTTGATCAGGATTGAATATAGGCATGATTAAGGAGAGGTAAATTTAAACCAAAAGATATTGGCTGCCCAAGATAGTGGACTACGTACACATTGGTTTACAAAGTCCATTGAACATGTGGGAGAAACAGACAAATGCAGATTTTGTAAAACAGAATTGGAAACAGTCGCACATCCTGTTGCTGGTTGTGATATACTAATAGCAGAAGGACTGTATATTAAAAGACATAATAATGTGGCAAGACCGTTACATTGGGGATTGCCCAAACGTTATAATATTGAAGTAGCTGAAAAACACTGGAAAGATGCGCCACAAAGCATTATAGAAAATGATGAAGTTTATATCACATGGGATCACCCATCACCAACAGTTAAAAAATAGATGAGAAAAAAACAGATATAGTAGTCCATGAAAAGAAGACAAAAGTAGCATTGCTCATTGAAATTGCTACACCCAATGACTACAGTGTTTTACGTACAGAGATGCAAAGTCATAAAATACCAGAATTTGCAGACAGAAATGAGGGCAATGTGTAAGAAAGATACCCAGACAGTTCCAACAGTAGTAAGAGCAATGGGTCTTATAAAAAAGAATTTACAATCATACTTAGATATGTTGCACATACATGTAACTGCATACAAACTGCAGAAAGAGTAATTACTGGGCACACTGCAGGTGCTGCAAAGAGAACTTTTGGCTGACATCAAAGATTGAAACAATATATAGGATCATAGGTAGGTTCATAGGTAGGTACTAGGCTATTGGCCCTAGGGCCTATATAAGCCTAGCCAAATGGTACCCCTGTCAAGCAGAGCCACAGAAGTGATCCCTGGGGTGAATTTCCTATCTCCCATCCAATCATCAAGATTTTTGTTGAACAGTGCTAATGAGGAGCTTTGTTTGATATAGATAGGTAGCTTGTTCCAGAGTATGGGAAGTCTCTGAGATAGGAATCTATCCCTCCAGCATGTTCTGTTTATTGTGGTGACAAGGTTTAGGTCCCTAGAGCATGTAGCTTGGAGGGATTGGGATTTCTTTACATGGAACATGTCCAACAGTTCTGGGTTTGACATAGCTTTATATGTTAGGCAGAGATCGCCTCTGAGTAGGCGATATGCGACAGAGTAAAGCTGGAGTTTTTTGAGATGGTCTGCATAGGGCATCTGTTTGATGCCGGTAATCCTCTTTGTGAGGTATTTCTGTGGCCTTTCCAGTTGTTGTAGATGTCTTGTGAGGTACATACCAAAAGTGGCGTTGTGGTCTATAATGAACTTTAATCATATCTTTACTTAGGAATAGGGTCCATTCCCATCATGGTATTAGAAACCCAAAAGACTTGGAGAAATTAAAAAAAGAAAACCAAAACAAAACAAAACGGGGCAAAACTGACAAAGGAAAAAAGTGAAAATGAAATAAAAATGGTAAGCAGATGGCATATATCACATGAAAACTTTTAATATAAAAACAAAGTTAAAAATAAACATACAATAAAGCGCTTTGCATCAAGAACTAGATGCTTCATCAGATCTACAGCATTAAAAAAAAGAAAAACAAAACAAATGCACTTGTAATAGGTGAATCTATCGTCAGGCACACTGACGTCCCGCTCACCAGGCTGAACAAGGAGAAGGTCACGGTGAGCTGCCTGTCAGGCGCTAGGATCAACCACATAACACAAGCACTCAGGTCACTCCAAAGCACATACAAATGTGACTCAGTCATTGTCCATGCTGGTGTGAAAGACCTGAGATGTACCTCCCTGGACTACATGAAAATAGACATATAGGAACTCTCTGAGCATGTAGCCCAGGCCGGTATGACCCTGACCTTGAGTAGCATCTTACCCTCACCAAGAATGATGCCACAATATGAAGACAAGATGATCAATTTCAACAATTGGCATAAGTATTGGTGTCATTCAAAGGGGATCCAGTGCCTGTCAGCCTGGGATGACATGCTCGACAAGCCACGATGCTTCACTAGGGACGGCTTGCACCTGTCACCCCTAGGCTTTCGGATATTGGCAAAGGCTCTTGCTATCCCCATAGTGCCTTTTTTAGGCAAGGCTCAAAAGACAAACCCACCTCCATAGGTATCACAAGGGATAAGAAACTAAGAGTAATGCTACTCAATGCCAGAAGTCTAAACCTCAAGATGCATGCACTCGAAACTCTCCTTAGCATGGAGAACATCGATATCTGTGCAGTAACAGAAATCCCAAATAAAACCAAGACCCAATCCTCCAAAGGCAGACGTCCTGTCCGGTGGACCCCAGCCATAAACAAACTATACAATAGAAGGAGGAAGCTATACATGATAGAGCAAAATCCCAAAAAGGGAAGGCATCTCTGATCAGTATTAGCAAAAAACTACGGGCACTCATAAAATCGTCTAAGGCCAGCTTCGAGAGAAAAATTGCACAGGACACTAAGGATAATCACAAGGCTTTCTTTAGTTATGTTAGGAACCTGGGTGGGAATTCCCAGATATGCTCAGAATTAGTCCAAAATGACAAAAAATACACAGAACCCACAGACATTGCCAACATCCTAGCTGACAAGTTCAGCGCAAACCCCCCACCAAAAAGGCAAATATCTATCCCAGCAGAGTGCTGCCCCCCTGACATCTCAGATGCTCAGGTAAGAGCCGCCCTCTCCAAAGCAAAAAACACAGCATCAATGGGACCAGACGGTGTCCCGGGCTGCATCCTACATGAACTCCAAGAAGAGCTAAACCCAAACATAAAACTACTGCTCAATCTCAGCCTTACTACAGGATATGCACCCAAAAAATGACGTACAGCAGCAGTAGTCCCTCTCCAGAAAGGTGGTGCCTCAACGGATCCTGGAAACTATCGCTCCATAAGCCTGACAAGCTTGGTCTGCAAAGCTATGGAAAGGATCATCATGGACCTCATAAATAAAGATATTGTGGACCTACAGACACTGGATCCTACCCAGTTCTGCCTTGTTAAGGGCAGATCCTACCTCTTAAACCTGGTCGATTTCTTTGAAACAGTCACCAAGACCATTGACGAGGGGAAGGTGGTACCTGGACCTCATAAAAGCCTTCGATACAATACCCCACTCGGGCATTATAGATAAGCTCACCAGCTTAAATATAAATCCCTATATCACTAGATGGGTTGCAAACTGGCTCATGGACAGAACCCACATGGTTAGAATTGCTGGAGCCATGTCAGACTCCAAACCAGTTACAAGTGGCGTCCCACAAGGCTCAGTCCTGGGAATTCTCTTGTTCGGTATATATTTCTCGGAGGTACAGGCCAACATGGAAGGACTGTGGCTGACCAAGTTCGCAGATGACTGCAAACTGGGCGCCATAATCGACTCTCCAGCCGACACAAGCATCCTCCAAAAGGGCCTCATAGAAACAGGCAACTGCTGCCAGAGCCATGGCCTCAAGCTAAACGCCAAAAAGTGTATAGTCATCCCCTTTGGCAAAAACAAAGTGCCCACAAATTGCCACATAGGTGGTAATCCATTAAGTACAGAAGAAGCAATTAGGGACCTGGGTACTCAAGTTGATAGCAATCTCTCATTTGACAACCACGTGGCCAAAGTGGTTAGAAAAACATTTTATATAGCCCACCTAATCATGAAGGGATTCACATTTAGATCAGGGGAGGTCATCGTGCCTCTTTACTCATCCCTCATCAGGCCCATAATTGAGTACAATGCCCCTTTTGGGATGTACCTTACCAGACACCTGCAGCAACTGGAAAGACCCCAAAAGTACCTCGCCAAGAGGATCAAAGGGCTCAAACAGATGCCATATGCTGCCCAGTTAAAGAAACTCCAGCTCTACTCAGTGGCATACCGCCTGCTCAGAGGCGATCTGTGCCTGACGTATAAAGCCATGTCCAACCCGGAATTAATGGACATGCTGCACCTCAGAAAATCCAAATCCCATTGAGCTACGCGCTCGAGAGACTTGAACCTCAGCACTGAAATAAATAGGACATGCTGGAGGGACAGATTCATAACCCAGAGGCTCCCTTCACTCTGGAATAAAATCCCAGTCCAGGTTAGGCAGATTCCCTCATTGACTCTCTTCAAGAGGAATCTTGATGAGTGGATGGAAGATTGTAGGTTTACCCTGGGTATCACTTCTGTGTCACTGTTAGACAGAGGCACAGTATACTAACTTCGAAAAAGGGCATAGCAAAATTAATTTAAAATGGGTGGCGAAAGCCAAACACACTCTAGCTAGGCTTATAAATGCCCTAGGGCAGATAGCCTAGTATGAACCTATGAACCTATGAACCTAAAACAAACAGCGTTTAAGGCCTTACTTTAGGTCACGTGACTTAAGCACAGGTTTTACAGGTATAAAAATCATTCAATCCTTTGCCCGTAGTGGCCTGTAAGATAATCATCCATTTAATCTCAGTGCACTCAGTATGAGTCCTAATGTCGCCTCCTCTAGGGCTGACATAGTCATGTTCAAGCACCATAAACTTAAAACAATGTTCAGTCCCTTCCTGCATTAGATGTTTAGATACAGCATTCTTGTCATCATGTTTACTGATAGAGTAGAGATGCTCTCTAATGCAGTCTCTGAGGCACTAATTAGCCTTGCCAACACAAAATGATTGGCAGACATCACACACAGCCAAATATACAAGATTAAAAGAACCACAGTCATCATATCTTCTAAAATAAAACATATGAGAGGTATCAGGATGTAAAAAACTGATTGTCAGTTTTAATAAACTTATACATGCTACACTCTTTACAGGGAGATGTCCCAATCTTATTAGCATTATAAGAATGCACAGGTTCAGATGTTAATTTCATGTAACAGCCTGTCCTTTAAAGTTTTACTATTTCTAAAACAGAAAAAAGGGTGTGTACCCAGAACAGTTGTACACTTCTGATCAACTCCAAAAACATGCCAATATCTCCTTATTATATCACAAATTGACTTAACATCATTGGTGCAAGTCAGGCACATCCTCACGTAAAAGTTTTCATGTTGTGTTTTTCAGCTTTTCCCAGTTAGGGGTTGCCACAGCAGAACTCTGGTCTACTAATGACTGACAGTAGATTTTCATGTGCTGAGTTGCCACCCCTGACGCACAACCTTCAACAAAGGTACGCCCATTCACGCATGTCTCCACACAGAAGATGCTCTAGCTGAGAATCAAACAGGACAGCATCTTACTGTGAGGTGACAATGCTACTGCAGCACCACCACCACAGTCCACTTAAAAGTGAAATTAAAAAAAGATTATATAGAAATGAGACTTGTACTGACTGGTTCTCTAAGAGATTAGCTGATGCATAGAGTAGACTGCCAAATTTTATTAAAGCAAGCACTTCTTTAGATATTTTTAAAAACAACTTCATCCCTTAGGGGAAAGACTGATTCGGTATATTGATAGGCTAGAAGGACATTATTGCCAGTGCCTGAAATGTTTGCATACATGCAGGTATGTATGTATAACTGCATACAATTTTGCCTTTGTTTGCTGTTGTTTCAGCACCAAACATAAAATATAAAAACAAAACTGAAATCATATTGCAAACTATCTTTGACAGTGCAAACTGTATGGAGTGGTGGGTTAATGCAGTGGGCTGTAGGTGAAACGGGTCTAGGTCCAAAACTTGGTAAAGATTTTTATTTGGGAAGTCGGAAGTAGGCATAATGGTTAAGGTGTTTATCTTGCAGACAGTAGGTGCAGGGTTTGATTCTCACATGGAGTTATTGGATAGGCTTAAAATGGCCCATGAGGCCTGTTAGTCTGCTACTGACCGATGAAACTATAATAGTGCTCAATGTGACCTCTTTGCATAAATATTTATAACCCCTTTTCAATTTTACAGATGTACACATGCATGCACATACAGGTACACATATAAACATGCAGAGATGTGCATGTATATAATATATATAAAAGCACACATAAAAATATCCCACTATATCATTGCATTCCTATTAGTTTTATGCTGGAAAAGAAGAGGTAAGGAGTTAACTAAAATGTTTTGTTTTATATGAAGTTTTACCTGCTAACTACTTCTTTTATCAGGAGAACATGATGACAAAATCTGTTGGCTCCCTACTGAAATGTCAGGAGTTGAAAACGCTTAAAACCCAGGAGAAGAGTGACTCTCGAAGATCACTCTCCTCCTTAAAACTTCAAAGTTTATGTAAGTCCAGTCTTTCAGCTATTCAGTTTGTGTATTTTGGGACTCAATCTAGCTGGTCCTAACATTTCAAATGGTTACCAAATTAACTACTACAGTAATTTCTGATTTAGTACCTCCCTAGACTTATGTGTATTATTTCTGTTAAAAACATACTATTAATATTATGGCACAATACTTTCACTGTACTACACTGTGCACAGTACACAGCTGTCCTCTTCAGCAACAATATAGAAATGCAAAAGATGTGATATCACATTTGCTCAGAAATGCCATACTATCATCTAAATAGCGTTTTATTAAACAGAGGGCTGCACAACACATAAATAATGCATTACAAAATAAAGTAAGTCATTTCTGATGTTCTTGTTTATGAGTAATGTAGTCATGTGGCATGCATTTTGTTAGTTGTTTGACTGCCACATTCCAGTACATGCACTGCCGTGCCTATGGTGTTTTTAAGTACCGTTCTGTAGGGCAGGGAGGGTAGCTGCCTGGGGATTTTAAAATGTCTGCCCTACTTTGATAGGGTGGGTTGGTGCAGTGCCCAATATTTTTCTTTGAACATTGTAGTACTGAAATAAATGTTCTTGCTTTATAAGCACGCTGCTTGCTGTGTAAGTTGGAAACAGCATATAGATTCCATATGTCAGTGGTGTACTGAAATCTGTTCTAGATTGTCAGACTTTGAAAATATATAATGCCAAGTTTGCTTCTCTCCCAAAGATAAAATTGGGATAACAGTATGACAGTAGGTATTGCAGATTGACAGTAACATGTTTTATAACTCATAATTAAGCTGTCTGCTCAAACAATACATATCAACAGCATTTTACCCCCGAGCTGTATTGCACTGTACTGCATTCAGCAGTGATTTACACAGGAGTATGGTGCTGTGTATTACAGCCTTGCTATATACATAACAATTTTGAAGAATATGCTTTGTTAATCATTGCGTTTTATATTAAATATTAATTTCTGAACTACTGTACTTAAATAGTATCCACTGTAAAATGCAGTATGTAGTGCCGCTGTCTGAGAGTATTGTAATTAAGTATGGTTCACTTTTTAAATGAACAACTGATAGCACATCTCTGAAAAACATATTTAAAGTATAATGTCTTTAACCACAACCTGTTAGAAACAGACTGGGAGAGCAGCATCATAGAAAGTATCAATATGGTGGAAACTGAACAGATCAAGAAACAAGCAAACAACTAAAAATAAACTGAACTTTTATATCACATACAGAAAATGTGAAATAAAAAATCCACTGCACTGTTGTACATATAAAACAACTACTAAAAATTTTTTAAACTATTTCCATGATAAATAGAGTAGTGCAACAGCTGTCAAATCTCATCAGCAAGGATTTCCAATAATTTTTTGTAAGACTTATTATCTTCATGTATCAGTGCTGAAATACAGTGAATAGGAATGCAGTGGTACAGAGGGATGTTTTTAAAGACTGTCACTAGTCAACAGCAAATTCTAAAGTACTTGAAATTCACAATAACTTCTATAATACCGGCACAAAGGAATGACTTTCAAACCTACGTCTCCAGTCTTTTTCTATATATGTTCATACAAATTTGTAGAAGAGAAAAGCTGTATCAAAGAACCACAAATCATCTATTTCTCATAGAGGCGCCAATGGCTTTCTATTGAACGGTCAGCACTCAAAATGCTGACTGCTGACAGACCAAAATAAAAAAAGACTGAAAGTCCATGAGAAGAGCAAATCTTGAAAACAGCTCTTTTTCTTTAAACCTCATATTTGTAGAGGGGCAAGCCCTCTTGTACCTCCAGTGTGGGGAGTAAGCCCCCCAAATCCTTGGACTTACATATACCAACTCTGATATCACCATAACTTAGAGAGAATGGCCATTTTGGACTTGATGTATATGAGTCCGTTTTTTTTTTTTTTCAACCATGCAGGGTCCATGTTTTGGGACTCATTCTAGCAAATCCTAACACTTCTTGGTATCATTGTTCTACCTTAATGACTCCCTTCTTTTTTCTGCAGGCTATCTTTTGCTCACAATTTCACCTCCTGTATACCACTGTTAATTCCTTCCTTCTTTTTCTTCCTTTTCACACTCCACAGCCTTTTCTGTTCTATCCTGTTTCCTTCTGTCTCTTGTTTACCTATCTGCTTTTTTCCATTGCTCTTTTCTGCTGTAAGACAAGCCTGCACTCCTTCACTCAGGTCTTCAAAACCGCTGCTGTGTGTTTAGTCACTACATTTTCAATGATCATACCCTGACTGTGCTATATCTTCTACTTCTTCTTTCGGCTTTTCCCGGTTAGGGGTCACCACAGTGGATCATCTGTCCGCTCATGATTGGCAATGGAGTTTTACAGTGTTGAGTTGCCAGCCTGGCGCCCAACCTTCCACAGAAGGCACACACATGCACACACTCACACCTAGGGCCAATTTAGAGTGTCCAATCCACCTACAGCATGTCTTTGGGATGTGGGAGGAAACCAGAGCACCCAGAGGAAACCCACGTGACCACAGGGAGGACATGCAGACTCTGCACAGAAGGCAACCCAGCCGAGAATCGAACCAGAGAACCTCTTGCTGTGAGGCATGATTTGTACATATTTGACTTTATAATGCCCTTTCCATAAACTGAGAAATTGCCCTTTATGTATTCACTTATTGCATATTCAGCTGCCTTCTTCCACTCATACATAAACAGTTCTCTGTTCAGTAAATATGTATATAATGTTCCCGCTTTGCATTGCCTCTGGTCCGAATAGTTTCTTAGAAGCCTCTGTTAACCCACCTTACTATCTCAATAAATAAATAAAAATACAAAAAAATAAATAAATAAACAAATAAATAAATAAAAAATAAAAACGCATGTTATGAGAACCAGCACTGACATCTCTACTGGGCTACTAAAGGAGCGAATAACCCATGAAAAGTTAGCATAATTTTTGTTTTAAACTGCAGACCCTGTGTTATGCTTGCTTCCATAATTCTAAATGTTATGATTCTAGAAAAATGTAGGTAGTTTTATAATTTGCACTATTGTCTGGCAGAAAACAGAAAAAGATTGTTAATGAAAGTGAGCAACATGTAACAGGCACAGGGCACGTTTTGTCTTTAAATATAATAAGAACAAAACAAGGGTGTAACACCCCACAACTAGTTAAATATGCTGTAACAGAGTAGCTGTTTGTCCCAAACTACCATTGCGATACCATGACTTGCAAGAAACATAAGCAAAGTCTGCCCTGAGGCAATTTATAGTGAATTATTTTAATTTCTAAACATTCCATTATTTTCTTTAAAACACTGAAATGTTGATGGATTATTTACATTTCATTTGTTTGCTGAACAGTCTATGCATAAGGGCTTTAGATGCAACCTAGGAAAAACAGTCATGTGATTTGCTCAGGAACATGCTGTAGGCAAATGATAAGTGAGAAAAACAAGTCTAGGGCTACAAGAAGAAATTCACTAGCAGCACATGTAATATGCAGCAAACTAGCCAGCTTCATTGGTGTCAATGGGGAAAAACTGGAATATTCTCCAGGTAGTCTAGGTTCAGTTAGTCAACCTGGTGCTAGAAGAGCTGACATGGAAAAGGTTGGGAATGACAAGGCACTGTTTGCCTCTCTCAGGGAAGATGATAAAATTCATATGTCCAAACAGTACTTTTTGTAGTAGAATCCTTGGTGGAGACCTGAGCTCCTATGGGAGTGCTTGCTTTAAATGTGGCAGGGTCCTTTACAGAAGCATACTCCATTTACAGTTGTGACATTCTCTTTACTAGAGCACATTTCACAATGAACCGTGTAGTGTGTTACTATAAAAGCATATTTGGGGATTAGGACTTAACATAAGTAAAACCCTGATGTCCAGTAAGCAAATGATAGTATGACATTCCTGGCTCACTGAGCTCTCAACCCAAAGCAGGAAATGGACCAAAAGAACTTTCACTCAAAGAATACATTGGTGTATGGGGAGACTTAGAAGGAGGGATCAGTGGTAAGCAAGGGGATCTGGCTGCCAAAAAGAAGTAAAAGAAAAAATTTGCAGGGATATATATATATATATATATATATATATATATATATATATATATATATAAATATATATATATACACATATATATATATATATATATATATATATATATATATATATATATATATATATATTTATATATGGGTCTACCTGAAAACACCGACATGCAAAAACACCGACAATGAGATAACTGACACCACAAAACCGAACGTTCAAAAACACGAAACTTCACATGCCCGACAAACCACAATCCCGACAATCAACAAAACAAAACAAATACCTTTTCTGTAAAACACACACACAACACAAGCACACCAAAAACCTTACAAACCTATACTAAACCTTACATACACAACTATCTATGCACTAACCTTAACCCAAACCCTAACCTTAAGGTCCATCACTATCACACACTCACCTAACCCGCGCCCCAACCCTAACTCACTTAACCTGCCCCTAACCCTAAAATCTGTCACTATCGCACACTTACCTTACCCGCACACTAACCCTAACTCACTTAACCCACCCCTAACCTTAAAGTCTGTCACTATTGCACACTTACCTTACCCGCACACTAACCCTAACTCACTTAACCCACCCCTAACCTTAAAGTATGTCACTATTGCATACTTACCTTACCTGCACCCTGACCCTAATGTCCATCATTATTACACACTTACCTTAACATGCTGGTGTTCTCAGCGTCAGGATTTTCAATCATCGGTCATCTCCGTTGTCGATCTTCCGGTGTCGGTTATTATATATATATATATATATATATATATATATATATATAAAAGTTGGGCTGACTATAAATAGGGTGCATGGTATTGTAACTTGTCAGTACCATGATATCAAATTTTTGATGGCTTTGTTTCTCAGAATATTCATTCATACTTACTTAGCCAGTAGTATCCACATAATTTTATCTGAAATTCTAGGATATAGAACTAGGTTAACTTTTGTTTGAGACATCATTCGTCTGAAGCTGTATGACTTGTTTTTCTGTAGCAACAGTGGCAGAAAGATAATTCAAGACAGAAAAGGTCAAGCTCTTTCTATATTCCCCCATCTCATTCTGTTAAGGAATTACAGCAATGATAAGAATTTCAGTGTAACAGATGTTTACAATCTAATTACATTTATTTGGACAATTTACTGTAAATTTTGACAGAGTGCTGGTATTACATGCTTCACGTTTAAAGACTCAACAGTGTATTTCACAGCCCTAAAGAAATGGGGAAAATGTTTTTTGTAAGTTCTAGAGTCAACCAAGTGGTTAGGTCAACAAAAAATAGTAAGGATTATGTGAAGCCTAACCCAGACTTGAGCCAGTCTGAATATGGCACTTTAATTGCTAGATGTTGAAGAATTAGTAAGGATTATGTGAAGCCTAACCCAGACTTGAGCCAGTCTGAATATGGCACTTTAATTACTAGATGTTGAAGAATTCAGTGAATGCAGTTGTTTTGAATATAGAAAGTAATTGCAGAGAGGAACTGAGGCAGCACATAAAATGAGGAAGACCAAACAATATTCCTGGCAAAGAAAGAAAAATGTAAAACTCTGTCAGTATTATGTATGTACAGTATGTTCCAAAGCCTTTACAAATGGTAAAATCAATTCAGAGTCATTCTGTCAGTCTTGGTATTAATCAAAGTCACTAAGGACCTTGCTCTAAGAATTTAGCATTGAAGATTAAGGTTATGACCTATAAATGTATTTCATCAATGATCCTTTGCAAATAATGATTATACGGTGATTAACACGTTAGTCTTCAATATGATAAAGAAGAGTTGGATTCAGGTAGGCAGAACAAGCTCAACTTGTCCTTGGTCACCTGCAAGAAAACCATAGGAACCTTCCAAGGCATGTGCTTGTGTGTGTGTGTGTGTGTGTGTGTGTGTGTGTGTGTGTGTGTGTGTGTGTGTGTGTGTGTGTGTGTGTGTGTGTGTGTGTGTGTGTGTGTGTGTGTGTGTGTGTGTGTGTGTGTGTGTGTGTGTGTGTGTGTGTGTGTGTGTGTGTGTGTGTGTGTGTGTGTGTGTGTGCGGGTGTGTGCTCGTGTGTGTGTGTGTGTGTGTGTGTGTGTGTGTGTGTATGCATGTGTGTGAGCATGTGTATATGTCTTTTTGTGTGCATGCATGCGTGTTTGTGTTTGCACATGCATGTGCATATACAAAACATTAGGAGTCATAAGTTCATTCCTGTATAGACTGCTGATTCTATTCATTAATACTGCTGCTTCTAAATTGCTAATGCAAAAAAGATGATGTTATAAATAAGGAAAAGTGTTATGTCATGTATTTCCAAAAAAAAAGCTCTAGAAACATAACTCATTAGCAGGTTTTCTTACATTACAGCAGTAAGTTACATCAGGAACAATAATGTTTATAATTCACAAAGTACATTAATAATGCACTTGCAAATTGAAAGATTACAGGCAGATTTGTAAATATAGTCCATCCTGCATATAAAATGCAAATCATGTGACATCCCATCTGTACTATTCTTGTACTCTGACTCTTGATCAGAAACATTTAAGCAGACACAGAACCAATTGTGTGGCACTGTCTAGCACATATGGTATATGAAGCACTCCCTACACAGTGCCACACGATTACTGGTACTGTAGCACAAATTTTGTGGCAATGTGTGGGATATATGGTATATGAATCATGACCATGCATTCCAGCCCAGCTTCTGTACACACATACACAGTGCAAAGTACATAGCATGACATTTTACACAATATCATTAGTACCACATACAGAACACATAACACAGATTATCTGGATACACAGTAAAGCAATTGGTGTACCCAGATGGTGTATGGTGATCTTAACATTGAAGGGGAATATATTGCAGAAAGCTAGACACATGCAGCACACATGCACATATGAACACACACACAGACACACGCAAACAGACACACACACACACACACACACACACACACACACACACACACACACACACACACACACACACACAGACCTTTTATGTGTATATATTTTGTGTGGAGTGCAGAGGACAATGCAGGTCATTCAAATAGTTTTACATCAGATTTACCTTTCAAGTCCTGGACCAGATCGTGGAGACCCCACCCAGAAGGCAGCTGGAATGTCTTACTTGAGAAATGTGAGTCAATGTGATAGATTATACTAGATGCTTTTAGGTTTCTGAATGCCACATTTCACAAGCGAAATTTGGTTACAGCCATTAACTCTGGAAATGGGCCTTGAATTCTACAACTGTATTCACTACACACCCCACAAAAGTAGACTGCAAGCTACCTTAATTTATTATTTTTTTAAATACAGTGATTTAATACTAATAAATCATTAAAGCCCCATACAAATGGGCCAGATTTTTAATCTCATAAGAGTTTTATTTAAAATAAGTCTCTTAGCTAGTTAGCATTTATTTTGACTCAGCCCTGTACAAGCAGGCTATATGGAATTTTGAAGATTGTAATGACATTTTGTACATTGTAGAGTGATCTGAGCAATTATTTTGGAAATTGCTTGCAGTAATTACATTGTTATTTATATATTTTAGCTCTTTTATGATATCATTTACCATATAGAAATGTCCCTAGGAATGTATATCTTACTTGTCATTCTAATGGGCATACTGAAGGCCACCACACCTCTGAAGGGTCCGGCAAGGAGAACAGGACAGAGACCACATGGAACCAACAACGTCAGCTCTACACAGCAGGAGCACCAGAAAAAACATAGCTGAAGCAGAATGGTAACTTGGTAGCAATAATGGCAGCTCCACATTTCATTTGTCTCCTAAAAGCTCTGACCTGGACAGCACATCTCACCACAAGGGAGGTCAGTAATCACAACAAAGTAGCCCCTGCACCAAATGAGGATACAGCTTTCCTTGAACTCAAATGGTGTCTCAGAAGGGCTAAAGGGTTACAGTGGGAAGAAATCTAATTGAGTAATAGCTCGAACCGCAGCATCACTCCAAGAGGACTCTGACTGCAAAACAGAGCCATGTGGAACAACATAAGTAGTAAGCCACAGGAAGAATGGGACAAAAGTCCTACTGGAGGCTAGCCTGAAGTTGGTGGAAATCCTGATCAGCCACAGCTCACGAAAAAGCACAGCAAGCAATAAACACTAAGGATATCTTTAAAAAGAAGTGGAATGCAAGGCTCTTCTAGACAGCTGCATCCGCTTTACATACACTGAAGGAAGGAAGGATTACCAGTTTTGAACAAAAAAATCAAGGAAAAGAAAATACAAAAATGAACAAGGGCACTAGAGACCACAGGATCCCTCTTTTCCCCCTCCAAATAAGCAATGAGATCCATACACCAGGTGCAGGGATAGACAAAGACCATGAAAGGAATACTATGCACAACACAAGCCTGAAACTAGTGTGACAGAGGTCAAACAAGCAGGACATGACTTTTGCATGTCTGGGACAGCAAAACTCACACCCACCACCACGGAACCTAATTAACAAAGAATCATGACTGAATCTCCAGAGGGACAGAAAAATCTTTGAAGCAGCACAGAGGAATCTAAGAGTAAGCCTCACACAGAATCAACACATCCAGAGAGTCCAGCACTACCCTCAGGGAAGCTGGATCTCAAGAATCTCTTGGGGCAGTGACAAGGGAATGGGAGGCAAGTTACACCCATATGGCATTTAATGTCTGGAACCACTTGGTCAAATCTCTCTCAGATCCATATGATGAATAAAAGATCTGCTCAATAAAACATCAGAAATCATGTGCTTTATTTTAATGACTAGGAAAATCACAAAGCAATATACTATACTCGAGGGAAAATTACCTACCAAGTAGCATATGTCAGAAGTCCATTGCTCCAGAACACACACGAGGAGAGTTTTCCTTGAAAAAGTCCTTCTCAGGGCTATCCTTGCTTTTTGTTATTTTGAGTTTGTGTGTGTGTGTGTGTGTGTGTGTGTGTGTGTGTGTGTGTGTGTGTGTGTGTGTGTGTGTGTGTGTGTGTGTGCATGTGTGTCTCCTATAGTGATTGTTTGTAGATGACATATGCAAGCTGTGCACCTGTGGGTGATCCACAGTATCCAGGAATGGGCTATGCAATTCGTGAATCTTTGAGCCAGCATATAGCTCATTACCCTTTCCTGATTACTAAGATCCATTTTAACTAATCATAACCTGCTTTGATTGCAGTGTTACAATTCAAAGCTGTGTTTTCCTGTGTAAAATTTAGCCCACACTTGCTTGGGCTTCTAGGCCAAAATATGCAAGCTACAAACAGACAATGTATACCATCCTGAATTTCAAAGGCAGGGAGAGGATTATGCATCCTCCAAAGAAAGGCATCCCTTCCTGCTATGTGAAAGTAAAGTGTATTCAGACACTGTTAAGCAGAGGAGAGCTTTTTTCTAATGGAGACTCCTTATGCCATAAGAACAACTTGCCAGATATACTTATATATCCAGTAAAGTTACTGATCAAATAAAAAGAGGAATATTTGTCTTCTTGATTCTAGAGGTAGTCATGGATTTCTAAATGACAATCTGCAACTGGAACAGAATGCCAATGAAACACACCTGGCTACAAAAAGTCTATGTTTACAGGTAATGGTATGCAAAGATGTAAGAAAATTACCAATCCCATAAAATTTGTAGCTATGGTGTCTTCCTCTAAAAGCCCCCCCCCCATCAGTCCTACAATGGTATACATTTTAATTACAAAATGGAGAATTTGAGGAGTGACATAGGAAGCACTCAAAAGAGCAGTTTTCTCTTCAGTTATACTCTTACAAAACAGCTTTGAAGCACAATATTTGGAGTCTACAAAGGCGCTGTGGACAAACTGACTTACCTAAGAGATGAAACTGTCTATAAGATAAAGAATGGAGCAAAAACAACAAGAGGTTAGAGTAAATGTATGGATCTATATAAACTGAAGTTAAAATTAAGTGGCCCAAGATTATTAGTAACACTGGAAAATACTAGGCAAGTGATTACAAGGACCATAAGCTGCTTAGCCATATATACATTTAAGTAAACACACTTACATGTTCTTGATACCCTTTAAGAGCACATAAATATGCTAATCTTCCAAATCAAGCAGGGCCATACATAATAACCCTGGTGTATCTACTCATTCAGTCATCAAGACTAGCCTTAAAAGTAGCAAAAGAAGTGCTTTGCTTGACTTGTAGTAGTACCCTACTACATAGGTAGGTACTATGTTGTGTTAGGAACACATGCTTTCAGCAAGCCGTGTTTATTTGTTGGTGTAAATTTAGATCCCTAGCACAGACATTTGCAGAACTAATGATTTTGTGAAGAAATGGGAGGTTATATAAAATCAGATCTTTCGTGGCTCACAATCTGAGACTCATTTGACCTTAAAAGAGTATAAAGAGAGGTATGTTACTCTATTAGGATCAGTGAACCCTTATGCATTTGTTTAGTTTTTGTTCTGAACATTGAGGCCTTTCCACTTGAGTGATACACTTGTACTTGCACATATAAAAGGGGTATTGTATTTAATGTTCGGTCTGATAATGGAATAATACAGTGGTAAGATGATAGTTTTGGATCTTGAAGATATTGTCAAGAAAATTAGCTGGGCCAGATAGAAGGATTTCTTGACTGTTACTGAATTATGATGATTGAATGAGAGAGAGAGAGAGAGTTATCTACATAACTGCCCAGATGTCTTATGACTGTATCTGTTTATTGGTTTGAAGAGGATGTACCACTTATAACATGTGAGATGGAAGCAACTCGTTTGCTGAATGCCACTATGTTTCACTTTTCTGCATTTATCTTGAGACCATTTTCAGTATACAAGTTTTGTGTATATTCCATTCCATGCCGTGTGAGTATCAGAGGATGAGCAGATAAAAGTGCCTTGCTTGCACACGAGCAAATGTGGTCAACCACACTTCATAGATACTGGTTTAGATATTGGCAAAATAAATTCTAAACAGGACAGGATCCAGCACTGATCCCTGTGATACTAGACTAGTTGCAGTTTTATATTAGAAAGTATACCAATAGCTTTCACTACTTGGGATCTGTTGGATATGCAATGCATACGGGCGTAATGACAATGTTTTTTAGCTGACAGTCGCAAGGTACAAGGGTAACAAAGCTAGGCTTAAGAAGGGCCCCTGGGGTAATAGACTACTAATTACCTAAGGACCTTGCAGACAATGTAGTGATTTACATTAGGCTCGCTTAACAGCATGGGGGATAGTGTCAAAAGCTTCGGCCAGGTCAAGAAAAGAAGCATGTACAGAGTGAATAATGCTGACAGCCTTAGTAACCTTTTCAAAAAAGTTTGCTAGGTGTCTAGATCAGTTAAGGTTTCTCTGTTTCAGTACATGAGTTCTGCTATGATACATTCCATGGCCTGGCATATAAGTTGGTCTGTAGAGGGTGCCAGCTTTAAACAGAGGAGTCATAGTGACTGTCTCCAGAAATTAGGCACAAGCCCTGCATATAGACTGAGCTTGAACAATTTAGGTAGAAGCTTGGTAATCATTTGAAGTGTCAGGACTTGCTTTAGTGAGTCACATAATGCTCAAACTGAATAGCTGAAAAAACATTCTTACATACATTAAGTCCAAGATGGCCATTTCCCAGAATATTCCCTTTTTCCCAGGATAAGGTGATATTGCCCCCCCCCCCTCCAAAAAAAAAAAATGAAATTTAAAGGACAGGAGGGATGCTCACTATTCACACATCTCTTTTTTCACTTTATTTATTTATTTATTTATTAATTAATTCATTTATTTATTTATTTTGGCATATCAGCACTTGAGATTACAGGTGCTGACATTTCAATAGGGAGCAAGATGCTCAGATAGTGAATATTGGCACTAGTGAGAATGCATTCTTCTGTTTTATATGGTCCTTAAAACATTATTATTTCATCTGCAAGAGATTCTAAGCCTTTTCCAATGTCATTTCATGAGGAAACTAAATTTTCTGGGATATTGAGGGCAACAATGTTGGGTAGGTGTGGCAAAGTTAGTCATAAATATGTCTGCCAACATAATGGTCATATCCTTGGGACTGTGCTGTGTATTGCTGTTATTAAGGGTGAGCTCAGTGTACTGTAGAATATTATTACATAATTTCCCGACATAAATGAAGATAGCATTGTAGTTCCCTTTCATATCAAGGATACCCATTGTCCCCAGCTATTTTTTGTGGTAACTATCAACCTCCTTGGAACAATGGTTAGTGATAGCTTCATGCTATAAGTGTGGGAGCAGCATAGATTCAAGGCAAGGGTTTTATTGTTTGCAGATGTGATTTAACTCAAAATTCACTGCATGATATGCCCTACATATTATCATTTTCACCAGATTTTGTAGGAATTTCAGGGCTATGTACCAATATTAACAAAAGTAAAATGCTAGCACTTAGCAGCTAAGTGCTAGAAGTTGTCTGGTAGCTTACATTTGTCAAAGAGTTCATATACGTCAAAGACGTTTAGGACTGTCTTTCATCTGTAGTACTCATTTAGGATAATTATCTATAAGAAATCCAGAACAAAATATTCATTTGAATGCATGGCTAGAATACAATACTACTCCTATTGATGGGGAAAATAGCCACTATTTCAGCAAAAATCTATGACTTTGTGTGAGTAATACAGAATTTGTCCATGCCAGATGTGGTTTGATCAAGGGGTGAAGTGCAAGAGATCAAACCAAACCAGTCATATATAAATCCTGATTAGTCACATATAATCATGGATTATTGCTACAGTACTGCTGTTGTACATTGACATTATTTAAGAAATTTCTTACTTTTTCTAAATGATGCCATTGTATGATGCACTTCACTGTTCTCCTGCAGAGTCTCATATGCATGGTACATTTAAGTGACGTACTGCTCGTGTTTTGGATGAGTGTGCTGGTGGTTCCACAGTACTTTGACAAACTGCAGCTTCAAACACGTTTTTCTAGTGTTGACCAAAGAGTCTGTATGGATTCTAATAATTACGTGAGGATGCTTGTTCACTGACGACATCTGCTTGTCTGTTAGATTGTTTTTATTTCTTTATAGCGACCTTTGGGGAGGGTGGAACTCCTCTGAAACATAAGGCTGACTTCTCTGCTGTCTGTAGAGATTTATTTTTAATAACTACAGACACTGGAACTTACTAAAGCTGGTAATTCTGGATTTATAAAGGGCATTGTTTTAAATGCATACAAATGTCTGTGTTACTTTTACTCTTTTATATTTTTAAGTACCTTGCTATTCTTCCTGGCAGTATACCATGAAAGAAAATAACAAAGAACGTCTCGCAGTTTATGAAGAAAGGAAAGTGGTGGAGAGCGGTAGTCACATAGTTAGTAGCCTTAATGTAAATGCAGGACTAGGTATCTCTGAATGGGGCTTTTGCACCCAAGCTTTGATGCTGCATTAGTTATTCAAATTTTATAACAGTAAGCCTCCCCCCACCAGGCAAACTTAGAGTCTTGCATACTCACTTCCATAACACCCTTAGACTAACAGCTGGTACAGCTGAACCACACCCAAACACTTGAAATAAGGGTCCAATTTATTATGAACATTTTAAGTGCTCAAAAGGCCATAGAAGGTTTTGCATCCTAGTCAAGTATGTCACTATGGCAACACGGGGGTGGTCACCGATTTATAAGGTTGATGGTCTTCCTAGTGTAGATGGCATATGGAATAAGGCAGTATCAAGTACCTGAAGGATCGTTCACAACCAGTGAATGGGGACTGGTATTTGCCTCTCTTCAGTTATTCGCAAACAATCAGCACCTCCAAAGGTAAATCACTGGGCATGCATTACATTAAGGTATTCTATCATGAGATATACGTAAAAGAAAACCCTCCTGTTCCTTTCTCTTGGGCTTCATATTGAGGTGAAGCACAACAAGAACTTCAAGGGAGGAGGCCAAGACCCTCAGCACTGTATCAGACATTGGATAAGCCTGTAGTCAATAACCTTGATGATTCACAGGCAACAAAGTATCAAAAGTTTCATGTGAATAGGAGAAGGGAGGGTGCTGAGTTGTTCATAATAAAATTAAGTTTAAAACTAATGCAGTGTATTTGAAAAATCTGTGTTTTTTGCTTTTCCATGGGTTATTGATTTGCAGAAATGAATGCTAAACAGGGTTATAAGGTAGAATGCAGATGTTTGGGTTGGCGTGGAAGCAATGGAAATTCTCTGTATAAATTGTGTCAGTGCCCAGTAATTTATTAATTATGACAAGGTTTATTCGACCCTTTATCAATCTGGATGAAGCACGTCTGCATAGTTTACAACTCGTCACTAATGAATACATTGCATGAAGCAATGCCACAATAGCCGCTCTCTTCTTCTGGCTGGTATAACAAGAACTTTCCAGATGACACACAAGAGCACTGCAGAGTTGTTGCACTTTTTAGAATTAAGAAAGTGGATCCTGAAGCATCATAAATCTCAATGAGGTGCAATAGCTGGGGAAGACATATCATTACCTACAAAATAAATATATTCATATTAATCATATTTACAAATGCTGGCAGAGGTTTCTAGACTTGTTACATGGTCTGAATTTTGATGATGCTTACAATGTTAGTCAAATCCATTGCAGTCATGCTATTTCTTTGACCAGTGGTGGTTTCTGAGTTAGCATAGTCCTATGTATGTCATGCAGTCATGCTTCCAACAAGCAAGTTTACTTGACAGAAGTGCTTACTGGGATGCTAACCAGTCCACATGCATAATGAACAAGTACCTAACCCACTAACTATCTAGCCAATTCATTTATCACTAAACTTATGCCAGCCACAGTGTATATACATTATTCTTTTAGTCTTGATATGGTTTTATATAATGTTACTTTTTCTGATTATAAAGTTATTTGTTTTAAAGATTACATACTTTTCTCTCTTAGATAATCAAGCTTCTCAAACATGCCAGTTTATTTTTTGTTTGTTTGCTTTCATTTACTACTTTTTTACTGTGTACCAGAAGCATTGTTTGTCTTTAAAACTGGTACTTTGAAAATTTCAATTGGTTAGTTTTATTTCATGTATGAATTAAAGGTGAAAGTTAATTTATAAAAAAATAATGAAACCACTACTCATCATGTGATAAAAATATGTCTTTTTCACTTTTGTAATACCACTGCGTTGGGAAAATTAGTTCCACTATTTCCATTCTTTGTCACCTATAGCGCCATCCTTCCTGTGATGATAATTATGTATTTCAGGTTTCTGCCACGGTTGTAGTATAACATCTCTGTTTCTGTTCATTAGGCAGTACATAGTCACATGTAAATAAACTGTACTCATAACACACCTTAACAGCATCATGCAGAAGAACTTATCTCAATATGATAATACTACTGCCCATATTGCACATTACTGAATTGCAATTCCTTTATATTAAGATTGAAACACTGCTATTTTATTACATTGTACAATATTTAAGTACAGCAGACTATTAAAAAGCTCAAACTACCCAACTAAATTATTACGATTAGTACAGTGATAATATTCAACTACCGATAACATTTTCCAATAAAGAGTTTAATAATACACAAATACTTCTGTTCTTCTTGTGATATAGCTTATCTATTTTATTTTTCCTGACATGGTGGCTTATAAATTATATTGCACAGTTTTGAGCCATTGCATAATATTTTATTTTATTTACATTCTTATAGTAATAAAAGCTATATGTTTCAGTTTTTTAACACAGCTCTAGTAAAAATATAGCACTGCTATTTCCATGGGATATATACAATTTAGCAAAATGTTTACTCCCAGAGTGCTGACTTATATATATATATATATATATATATATATATATATATATATATATATATACACATACACATCAAGGTTTACTATCAAAATGATGAGTGTAGGTTCGGCAAACATGAGTAACAGTTGGCCGACTTCAGTGTTGCCAACCTATATGCATTCAAGTCCCTGCTTCATTGAATGCACTGTGCATTCGCACCTATGTGGTCGACCTTAGGACTACAGATCACTGTACAGTGCGGATCAGGAAATTTACCCTTTTCCCCACTGTAGTGCGATTTCAGAGTTGGAATATATAATATGCAGGTGGTGTGGTTTGTGCTGGGGGGCTTGCTGTTGCTGTTCTGAAAAGTGCAGGGGAAGGCATATGTCGAATAATGCTGAATTTGAATAATCGGCATTAAATCTGACATACTGCATTTTTCAGTATTATGATTCATGAGAATGAAGGGAATTTGTTCTGTCATTTGTGACTTTGAAAGTAAACCTATATATGTGTGTGTGTGTGTGTGTGTGTGTGTGTGTGTGTGTGTGTGTGTGTGTGTGTGTGTATATATATATATATATATATATATATATATATATATGTATGTATATATATATATATATATATATATATATATGTATATATATATATATATATATATATATATATATATATATATATATATATATATGGTTCTACCTGACATAGGCGAAACCACACAACACCGACAACCACATCACCGACACCACATATTCGACAGTCCATAAACACGAAACCACACATAACCGACAACGAAATAACCTACGGTACACAAACACGAAACCCCATACACTGCACACACCACAATAACAATTATTAAAACAAAACACATCCCCATTCCACAAACCACACACACAACACAAGCACACCAAAATCCTTACAAGCCCACACTAAACCTTACCCTAACCCTAAGGTCCACCTACCCGCTCCCTAACCCTAACTCACTTAACCCGCCCCTACCGCCCCTAACCCTAACTCACTTAACCCACCCTATCGCTCCCTAACCCTAACTCACTTAACCCACCCCTATCGCCCCTAACCCTAACTCACTTAACCCACCCCTATCTAACCCTAACTCACTTAACCCACCCCTATCCCCACAGACCGTCAATCTCCACACTTACCTGCGTCCGTCACTACCGCATACTCACACAGCCTTTCCCCATGTCGGCATCCTCGGCGTTGGTGTTGTCATCCGTCGTGTCGGTCTTCTGCATTGTCGATGTTCTGCAACCCGCGATTCGCGTCGGTCTTCTTCGATCTTGATTGATCTTCTACTGTCGGTCTTCTGCGCTGTCGACGAAGTCAGGTAGAACCATATATATATATATATATACATATATACACACATACATAGATAGATATAGTTCTGTGGCTGATCAAAGTACTCAGAGTTGGAACCATAAATGATTAAACTCTATTTTGTACATCTAAAATATTGAAAATTAAGAGGTCACAAAAGGAAGATTATGAACCATTATCCCAGCTACTAACAGGAGCCATAAGTTGTTGGAATAGTGGTTCCAGGAAGGCTTTTCCTAAAGTAAGGTTTAAGGTTGCCATTAGGGGCTGGGGAATGACTTGGGTTAGCATTATTAGTAATGTGGAGCAGGGGCCATATGGAGAAGAAAATTATAACTATTCTAATAATAAGGTTTACATTTAGATATTTATGTTTACTTTTTATTTTAATCCACTAAATGGATTAATGATGCTACAAAAATTTATTCAAGAAAGCTATATTTCTGACTAAAAATTATGATTTTTTTCTATTTATCATAACCATGCTTTTTGTTTTATTTGAAAATAACTTTGGTATTATTATGTCTCTCTATTATATTTAGCACAACAGTATTGCAATGTACTTTCTACATATGTATTAAAATGTACTATTACAAATGAAGCTACATTTGAGAAATGGATTTTCCCTTTCAGTGCCCTTTACTTTGCTAGCTATGCATTATGATAATTGAAACGCAAAATGAATCACTTAGTTCCATGTGGAAAATCCTCTTCCCAGCCCCATAGCATATGCAAAACGTTTTTTTTGTTTGTTTTGTTTGGAGATAGTGCCATTATGTTGTTAGCATTATGCATTCCCTGATTTATTTTCACACTGCAGTATCAAATGTCAGGTTTTGCATACATTTTAAAATGTTGCATGTTTGTTCTCCTTCATGATTACATGGAGGCTTCCAATAAGGCCTTTCCACATTCAGAAGACTTAAGGAAGAGGGTCATGATGAATACTTGATGAATGATGTCTGTGAACTGCTGGTTACTGATAATAAATTGTTTTACTACGATCAGATACAATTCATTCACAAAGATCATAACAAAAAGTATCAGTGAGTCAATATTAATTAGCAAAATACCTTTTTCTGAGGAGGAAACCTAAATGTACATAAGAGTTAAGTACATTCTTGACAAGACGTACATTGCAAAATAAACAGAATTACATCATCCAATGGTAAATTAAAACAATGGCAAAAGTCAAGCTACTAGCCATTTCTGATGACATAAAAAGTAAAGCTCAAACTATATCCCAAATAACAAAAGTTCATTTAACTGCTCAAGCATTTCTCGATGCTGGTATGTAGAAGAGGGACATTCTCATTCTAGGAGGGAAACAGGGGGTTGTTTTCATGAGCTGCCCCAGTGCCCTTCAGAGGAGAGGTGGTAGACATAGAAGTGATCCTGTGGCATGAGTGTGAGTCAAAAAAACACTTCATGGTAGCCTTCATTGTGTGTGCACAAAAGAACGTTCTTGCACTGGGAAGGCTTAATGGTATTGTGGTAACTTGGGTGTATGTCTGCATCCCATGGAGAAATTTAGTCAAAAGTGGAAGACCCCAATAGCTTCCCAGATGACAACTCCTCTGCAGCTGACTCTCAACCAAGAGGAATAGATGAGCTATAATGATTAAACACTATTTTGTAAAATGAGTTAACAGTCAGTAGGCAATGGGATAGAAAAGGCATATAAAAATGTGTTTATCTGATTATAAGGCACAAACACACACATACACACACACACACACACACACACACACACACACACACACACACATTGAAATAGATACAGATAATATTATAATCAAAGTACTACTAGAACAGATTCTCAATCATGTTTGGTTTGCTAAAAAGGGTGAACTTCAAAAATGTGGCAGTAACAAAACCAAATACTGAATATTGAAAACAATGTCTTGAATATTCTAATCTTTTTTTAACTAAATCTGCTATTTAGAATCCCTTTTTAAGTCTGTCATCTTTCATATGGTAATGTGCCATTTATACTTGCATTCACTGCATGTCATTTAATTTTCTGATTTATTTGCTGAAATTCTAATCTTTGTAGGTCTTCTGAAATTCTTTGTTTCCACTTGTAAAACTACTGCAAGACCAAATATTGTTTTACACAATCATCTTATTATATTAGTCTTACTTCTATTGTTAGCACAAACTGACACAAACTGAAATGTTATCAACATGCACCATGTGATATCCAAGCGTGCGTGGCAAATTCCTTCCTTATTACTTATTTCTTCCTTTAGGACCTTCCTAACTCAACCATAATAAACTTCTTACTCTAAATGCCATGATGTATATCATTCAATGCATCTCATACCACTTAATTCTTATCTTTAAATCTTTAACTGATGAAAAGCCTTGCAAACCAACAGCTGGCACTGATAAATACTTGTTTTTTATTTACTTCAGATATGTGCAACGCTAGGTATTGTGAATTGATAATAGTCTGTTGTCATTGTGCAAAGGAAGATAATTCATTCCTTCACGCTCTTTAGGGTTTCTGTTGAGTTATTATTTTGCCATGAAGTTGAAAACTACTATACTGTTAGCTAAGTACATTTTTGCTAGCTAAGCAGATCTTCTGTTTTTGCTCCCATAACTTTACATTTAATGGACTTCCCCACACAGCAATGATATTAATGCTGATTATATCCCATGATGCACACCAAAAACTTTCTCAGCATGGGGCATACTGCTTTACCCCCATGTGTCTATTTAGCTTAGTGTATTCTTTTTGCAGACCTAACATTATGCCCATGGTTCTGTAACTAAGACTTTAGCCATGTGTGCAAAAGGCTCACTTTTGCAGCAGTAATTATTTCAACCTGACTTGATCTTTAACCTGTTACACATCACCAAGTTCATTTAATAGATTATTTGAAACAGAGCAAGGTGTGTCATATGTTAATGATATTTTTATGTTGGACATTGGCCAAGTATCTGTTAATGTCTTCAGCTTTAACATGTTGTGGACTGCAAACCAGGTTTCAATGTTAGTCTGCACTGATAAATGGCTGTATAGTTGCAGTGTAGGTGTATGACAACAGAGACTTGTTAAATACTGTTTATAAAGAGCAGTGTGTGCATTGAGAAGGAAAAGAAAACGCATATTAGGATAATATGAATGGCTGCTTTAGAAGTTATAAACATTCAGCTTGCAACAGGAGGACAAAATGTTTAAGCACTTTAGTCTGTTCTACATTTTCTTTGATGGAAATGATGTCTGTGCTGACTTCCTCTCCCTCTGTCTCACACAACTCTCTGTCACATACAGACTCAATAAACATCTCTTTCTCTCTCTCTCTCTCTATATATATATATATATATATATATATAGTTTAGTTTACTTCTAAAATTTTTAGATCTATATTAATAAAATTCTTACATATATATATAATATATGCTATATATTTATATAAGTATTTTATATAGCTAGATATAGAGGTGTAATTTATGTATTGATTTAAATAAGTTTACCAGGGTATATGTACAGGTCACTGAGTTTACATTCCTTAAGCATTGAGTGAGTGCCCCCATCACAACACAATGTGGATTAAAACCCCACATAGGCAATTACTGTGGGTGTGGTTTTTGTTTGTGAGCCAGCAGTACTTCCTCTGTTTTGGATTAATTTTCCCTTCACTTCAAGTCTAGGGGTTAGTAGTACAGGGGAGCTTGTCCCCAGCAAATAAATTTACCATTTTAGCTTTACCCTTGCACTGTTTAGGGTATTTGTGTTCAGCATTGTGGTTCCTAGGCATATTGTACATTGAACGTTCATAATGGAACCATTTACAAGAAAGGTGGGCTTTTCCAAGGACACAATGACCCGCACCAACAGAGCAATGATACAAAATAACATACATACATACATACATGCATATGTGCATACATACGTGCATACATATGGAATACTATTAATATTAAATAGGGTGATATGACTGTGTTTAGAGCGTTATTGAAGCAGCACTAATTTGAACATTTTGTGATGTTATAACATTTACAATTCATTATTTACAATATATTAAAAGTCAATATACCTGTCTAGCTGCAGACTTTGAAAGTAAGAACAAATTCCCTTAAAAAGTAGTTACATCCAGCTAAATATCTGACCATCTAATCGGCATAAAATTTGAATACCCCAGCACAAAACTTATCCTGCTTCTAGTACGAATGTGGTATACTACTCAGAAACATTCTTCAGGAACAGAGAGTGACAAAATGATGCAAAAATATAATCACATTGTCAAAGAGACAGAATAACATCTTTGGACTTTAGTAAACTGTACTGCTAACTTGTACCACACCAGGTCACTTATTTTTGTTTCGGAAAAAAGGAGGCATAAGATGTGTGTCCTCTTTCTTTTAAGTTATTGGTACCACTAGCATGTTGGTCATGTAGTATAGCTTTCTGTGTGTTGGGCAGCTTTAAAAATCACATGTGATGAGAGGGATTCAGAAAATTGTTTGAAGTGGTAAACTGAGTCTGAAAATAGGGCCATACCTTCAAAAATAGGGGCACCCTAAATCAATTTTGAAAATAGGGAGATGCCTCCAAAATAGGGACAGCTGAGTGGTCTAAGTGATTAGTTGTGATAGCACAATGAGTAATATTGCATAGATGTGAAGATTTTGAGAATTGTCAAAATCTGCAGGGCATTATTTATAGCAATAACATGTCCTAGAGTGACATCTGAAAAGGTTGTCATATTTTTTAAATATATTACATAGAAGAAGTGTGCAGAATTTATAGTTGTAATTCTTAGTAAGTACACAAAACTAAGACACAAATTGTAAGGATTACATTGTTAAGTGGCAAAAATATAAGTACGTATGTATGTGTGTTTATATATGTGTGTGAGTGTCACTGTGTGTATACACATACAATTTTCTTATCAAATATGAAATGGTCCAAACTGAATAAAAAAGGATATTTTTGATTGTCTCTAAAAAGATTGAAAAAAACAAAAAAAACAAAACAATAATTTCCCCCCAGTTCCCCTGCTAATTATATATACCAACTCAGAGATCATACAACAGCAGGGTATGGGCAAATACCAGGATAACACTGTACCACAATCTCGCACACAAAGTAGCTGGCATACTGAAAAACAAGGCAAAGAGTGTTCCCTCTCCTGAGTGTTCTCACCTACAAACTGCAACCGCACATATGTATTGTTTGTGGTTTGTGTCATGTGGGGGATGACAGGTTGCTCTTGGTTGACTGAGTGACTTTTTGCGGGCTCCTGGTGGGTTTGAGCATGGTTGCTGCTGCGCATGTGCAGTACGGCACTGGTCCTCGCTACCTTTACTCTGAGTACATCGTTGTTGGCACTTTATTTTGTTAAATTTACTTAAGGATTTCTATAATATGTGTGAATAATATCGAAGCATTAATTCAACAAAAGAACTTTTGTAAGTACAAAGTAGCACATCTACATATTTTAGTTTCCAGTAATGCTTACTTTTAAATATATTTTAATTATTCTAATATGATCATAATTTTATGACAAGTGTAATTTAATACCTCTTATTTACTTGCTTTTCTTCTGAATGCGCAAGGTTATAAGCATGTCATTTAAAAGTGAATTTGAATTTAATTAAACACAGACTGAAATGAACTTCAGTAAGGAAATAATTGCTTTCCCAGGTAGTAACAGCTGTCGATTTTGCATGTGTTCTTCTATGCACAAACTGGTAACTGATATTGAATGAAGCTCCTGAATGAAGAAAAGTATGGAATGTGGATTTAGTGTCTAATATATGTGCATGAATCTGCATATTATACTCATAGAATTGCTCATGAAGAAAAAAAATCTTTGCCTCATTCCCTTGTGTTTTAGGGTCTGTTTTAGTATAATGTGGTTGCTAGCAGTTAGTGGAGAAGCATTCAGGACTGCGGTTAGTACTAACTCATGAAGTTTAAGCATACTTGACTTGATTCAGGGGTCCATTCCTTTCAGGGTATTGGGAAACCTAAAGTTTAAAAAAAAAAAAAAACTGTCAGACGTCAGGTTCGGATTTCTGGCTTTTGGAGGGTGGAATGAGGTGGAGGTTTCCTTACGCTGGGGATTTACGGGAGCAGCCCGGGTTTGTAAGTAGGCTTTGTTTGTTTATTTCTAATAGTGTCAGAAATGGTTAACATGCATTTTGTTAGGAAGTAGTGTAGGTAGATGTCATTTATTTGGGCTGCTGCTCCAAATAACTTTTAATTATAGAGATTTTGGACATTTTATAAACCTGTGGTTTTCTGGCTAATTGCTGTCAATCAGTGTAGGTTGCAGTTTAAAGTACTGACAGATACTTGAGCTTCAGGATTTATACACTTCAGACAGTGCATGATAATGCAAATAGGTTAAGCTATTAATTTTATAAGGGATAGTTATAGCACTATAGGTTGTATAAAGATTTGTCTAGGAAGTCAAACAATAACATCATTGAATATGGCATAACAAGATGGACATTCTATAAGAAAACAAGCAGATGTTATAGTAAAGTCTTAAGACTGTAGTCAGAAATAATGACAGGCATTTGAGTTTATTTATGGCTCCTTTTTGGTGCCAGAGACTTGGGTATATTTTCTGTTATCAACTAAAAGCCTGGTATGACTTCCGCACTGGTGCAGCAGTAGCGTTGTTGCCTCACAGCAAGAGGTTCTCCCATTCGATTCTTGGCTGGAGTGCGGGGAGTGCCTTCTGTGTGGAGTCTGCATGTCCTCCCCACGGTTAGGTGGGCATTCGAAAGACATGCGTAAATGGGCATGCCTTCGTTGAAGGTTGAACATCGAGCTGGCACCTCGGCGTTCGTGAAAATCTACTGCCAATCATTAGCGGACCAGAGTTCCGCTGTGGCGACCCCTAACCGGGAAAAGCCGAAAGTCAACAGCAACAACTAAAAGCCTGGTATAAGGTTTATGACCTTAAAATTAAATGTGCTTGTGGTTAAATAAAACATGCATTATTATTATTATTATTATTAACTGAAACAGAATGTTAACAGAATGTATGAGATTAGGCAGATCACATGGAGCAAGAGACTACCAGTAGACCACCAGCTATCAACTACATCATTCAGGAGATCAGGAAATCCAAAAATCTGATATGATGGTTAGGGTGCCTTATTTGGAGATGGAAGGTTAAGAGCTAGGCAGATGGTTGTGGTTATGGATAGGTCCCTTCATGTGGGGGATTAGTTTTAACATACTTGACTGGTAGTTAAATTTATATTGGGTAGTTGATAGGGTCATTGGAAACCTAGTTGCAATTATAACAGTTTTGTCCTAGATATGTGTGGCAGTGTTACATTCATTCCTGAGTTGGCAGGATCGTTTGTCTTTGAAGATGTCTTGGAGGGTGCGTTATGTATTAGATGATTTACATGTCTTTTACTTCTTTTGATGGTATTTTTTTTTGGAATGCTGCTGCTACAATTTGGAATAGGTGGGTATAAGTTAGTGCCTTCCTTTTACATATTAGAGGATTTACTTTTGTCCTTTTCTCATAGATGGTGGTGTGCCGAGTACCAGCTGTGGTAACAGGGAATTTGCAGATGATGGAAGCAGTGGCAAGCAAAGAGGTTACACATGAGGAGCACAAGGTGGCAAAAGTTAATGACTGAAATTGCTGAAGGACAGAAGGCATTATGCGGTGGTTTGAAAAAGGGATCTGAAAGGTAACATTATGATAGGACGGATGTTTTGCCACCGGAATGGGGCACAATGTGGGTCTGAGTAATCACCTTATTAAGGCATATTACAGTTCTGTGTTCAATTAGTGGGAGCTGATTATTGCATTGGTATAGGGGGCAAGTAAGAAAGAGATAGGTGGGAGGGCCGAGGGGGAAATGGTTGGGGACGGTTTATGGGGAGTGTGGGGATCCCATGGGATGATTAGAGTCATGACATTCATAGGAGCACAGGACTTATTAGGCTAAAACCCTATGGCTCTTGCAAGCCAGTGAAGTTCAACCCTTGCTTTCTTAGAACCTTGGGGTGGTTGTATTTACTCATTCAGTTGTTGAACCGTATGTGGGGGAAGGGCCAATGAAGTGTTTGATAGAATGTTGGAGTTTGTTCCTAACGGGTGGTGTCTTTGGGGTGACAAATTTGTCCCTTGAGCAGATAGTGTTAATGTTACTTAACAGTTTAATGCTTTACAGAATACCACCAGGATCATTTCACTTGGGGTTTGGGTGAATTTTGTAGATAGGGTTTTAGGAAGCATGGTAGGTAGGCAGCTGCTGGGGTAGTTTTAAAACTAGGTGCATTGTTACAGGGGAGTTAGAAGGTTTAAAGGAAGCTTGGTTGCAGGATAAGACAGTGGTAGGACGGGTCTTAATTACCTACTAGTGGTATAGGTAACATAAGGAAAGAGAGCTTTCAAGGGGAAAGGCCAGTGACAAACAGGGGTTAAAAATAGGTTCATAGGTTCATAGGTTCATACTAGGCTATCTGCCCGAGGGCATTTACAAGCCTAGCCATCGTTTTGTGGCTTACGCCACCCCTTTAGTATGGGGAACTATACCCATTATTTTGCTGTGCCTCTGTCGAGCAGTGACACTGAGGTAATCCCTGGGGTATATCTGCGATCTCCCATCCATTGGTCAAGATTTCTCTTGAACAAGGCCAGCGAGGTGCTCTGCCTCACATGTACCGGGATTTTGTTCCACAGCATAGGGAGTCTTTGGGTGATGAATCTATCCCTCCAGCACGTCCTATTAATAGCCATGTCAAGGTTTAAGTCTCCCGCCCGTGGCTCTGATGGATCTAGATTTTTGAGGTGAAGCATATTCATCAAATCTGGGTTTGACATGGCCTTGTATGTTAGGCAAAGGTCACCTCTGAGCAGCGACTGAATAGAGCTGGAGTTCTTTCAGTCGGGCAGCATAGGACAGATTTTTGAGACCCTTTATCCTTTTGGTGAGGAACTTTGTGCCCTCTCCAGCTGCTGCAAGTGTCGGGTCAGATACATTCCGAATCGCGCATTGTACTCAATCATTGGTCTGATGAGTGATGAGTAAAGGGAGACTATGACCTCCCTTGATCTAGATGAGAATCCCTTCATGATAAGGTGGGCAATGTAGAAGGTCTTCCTAACTACTTTAGCTACATGGGTGTCGAATGACAGACTACTATCAACCTGGGTCCCCAGGTCCCTGATAACTTCTTCTGTACTCAGTGGATTGCCACCTATTTGGTAGCTAGGGTAACCTTGTTTTTCCCGAAGGGTATGACTATGCATTTTTGGCATTTAACTTTAGGCCGTGGCTCTGGCACCAGTTATCCGTTTCTGTGAGACCCTTCTGAAGGATATCTGTGTCAGATGTGTTTTCTACTATGTCGCCCAGTTTGCAGTCATCTGCAAACTTTGTCAGCCATAACCCTCCTGTGTTTGCTTGTACTTGAAAAGTAGATGCCAAACAAGAGTGGGCCCAGGACTGAGCCCTGTGGGACACCACTTGTGACAGGCTTTGAGTCTGACAGGGCGCCAGCAACTCTGACCCTGTGGGTTCTGTCACTCAGCCAGTTTGCAACCCATCTTGTGATGTATGGGTTGACATTTAAGCTGATGAGTTTTTCAATGATACCCGAGTGGGGTATTGTATCAAGGCCTTAGCCAGATCGAGGTAGGCTGTATGGACTGCCTTTCCCACATCAATGGCTTTGGTGACTGTTTCAAAAAGTCAACCAAGTTTAAAAGGCATGATCTGCCTTTGACAAAGCCAAACTGGGTTGGATCCAAAGTCTGCAAATTCCCTATGTCTTTATTTATGAGGTCCATTATGATCCTCTCCATGGCTTTGCAGATAAGGCTTGTCAAGCTAATGGGCGGTAATTTCCAGGGTCGGTGGAGGCACCGCCTTTGTGAAGTGGTACCACAGTTGCAGTGCGCCACTCCTGGCACGTATCCAGAGGTAAGACTTTGATTAAACAGCTGTCCTAGCTGTGGGTTTAATTCCTCATTGAGTTCATGGAGCACACAGCCGGGGACACCATCAGGTCCCATGGATGCTGTGTTTTTGCTTTGGAGAGAGCAGTTCTCACTTGGGCTGGAGATGTTTGGGGGCTGCAATCGCTTGGTATAGATATCTCTCCTTTTGGGGGAGGGGAGAAGTTTGCACTGAACCTGTCAGCCAGTATGTTGGCAATGTCTGTAGGATCAGTAATCTTCACATCATTTTGAACTAGCTCTGAGCATATCTGGGAGTTTCCTCCCAGGTTTCTAACATAGCTAAAGAAGGCCTTATGATTGTCTTTTCAGTCTTTAGCTATTTTTCTCTCGAAATTTGCTTTGGATGATTTTATGAGAGCTCTTAGTTTTTTACTTATAGTGATCAAGGGTGTCTTACCTTTTAAGGATTTTGCTCTATCTTGTAGTAGCTTCCTCCTTTTGTTGTAGAGTTTGTTTATGGCTGGGGTCCACCAGACTGGACGCTTGCCTTTGGTACAAAGAGTCTTTGTTTTGCTTGAGATTGCCTTATCCATGCAGTCCTGCAGGTGCTGGTAGAAGGCATTTGTAAGTGATTCAGCGGCTTGAGTACTGTTTTCACGCTAGGGGCCTTAAAGGAGACCACACTAGTCTTTAGAAGTGTGAAGTCGGCTTTTGAGAAGTTCTTTACTGTGGTCTTTTTATTTCAGTGGGGGTGGGATGAGGACCTCCAGCGAGATTAGTTTGTGGTCTGATCCCACCAGTGAGGGTACACCTCCGTGTTGAACATTGTGCTCCCATGTTCGTGATGATGAGATCAAGTATGTTATCTCCTCTTGTGGGGATGGTGACTAGTTGTTCCATGGCATTTGAGTTTATGAATTCCAGGAACTTTTGGGCTAGGGTGTTTGGGCTTGAGTAGTGTTCCCAGTCTATATTAGGGTAATTGAAGTCACCTAGTATGATGGTGTTTGGTGATACATTTATCCCTCTAGTATTTTCAGGAAGGCCATGTGAGGTTCCTGAGTTTGTGAGGGTGGCCTGTAACATGCTACAATTTGCAGAGCAGTCTTGCCTATGGTTAATTGCACCTGGATGGTCTCCGATGCATCGTGCGTTGCCACCAGTCTTGAGGTGTGGGTGTCCTTGATGAATATGGATACCCTCCTTTCTTGGTATTGTCCGGATTTTGGGGCGGAATGCATGATATGAGGTAAAACCTGATAGCGCTGGGGTGCTCTCAGGAGCCTTGAACCAGGTTTCTGTCACAGCACAGACATCGATGTTCTCCATACTGAGAAGGGCCTCGAAAAGGCATTTTGAGATTTAGACTTCTGGCATTGAGCAGCATTACCCTTAGTTTTTTTCCTTTTTGTGTTCTAGGGTGGTAGGTTTAGAATTTGAGCCTTGCCTAAAAAGGCACTATGGGGTGGCAAGAGCCTTTGCCAATATCCGAATCCCAGGGTGACAGGTGCAAGCCGTCCCAGCGTGGCTTGTCCAGCATGTCATCCCAGGCAGACAGACACTGGATCCCCTTTGAATGACACCAGTGTTTAAGCCAATTGTTAAAGCTGATCATCTTATCTCTGTATTGTGGCATCATTCTTGGTGAAGGTAGGATACTGCTCAAGGTCAGGGTCATACCTGCCTGGGCTACATAATCAGAGAGCTCCTCAATGTCTCTTTTCATGTAGTCCAAGGAGGTACGCCTCAGGTCGCTTACACCAGCGTGGACAATGACTGAGTCATTTGTACCTGCTGTTGAGAGACCTGAGTGCTTGTGTTATGTGGCGGATTCTAGCGCCCGACAGGCAGCTTACTGTGACCTTCTCCTTACTCAGTCTGGTGGGACGCCAGTGTGTCTGACTATGGAGTCACCAATGACTAGTGTGTCTGGCATTGTGTTTGGCCTTAAGGGCTGTGACTGTCTGACTGTGAGGTCTATGTGTTGCAGGTGTTGTGTTCTGAGGTGGTGGTTGTTTGGGTGTCTGCTTTGGTGGCCTCTGCTGTTTTGGTAGATTTTGATCAGAGCCTCCGAGTATGTCTTTGTGTGTTTATGTGTATGATTTGAGGTTGTAATGGTACTATGTGAGACTGGGTCTATAGTGTGTGTGGTAACCTTCTCCTCCTGACTGGTCTTGCCAGTCCTACGTTGAGAGAGCTCAGCCTCCAGTTTGGCAGTATAGTTGCATCTCTCGCATGTATTTGTGTTTTGTGGGAGGAGGAGAGGGTTGTGTACATGAGGCAATTGTAACATTGCCTCAATATTCCCAGGTTCACCAGCTGAGCAGGAGAGGACACTAGCAACTGATCCTCGACATGCTAGAAGGAATAGACAAAAACTTTAAAAAGATTCCGGGGGGTGGGTGACCGAAATGGGGGGGTACTATCTATGACAAGAGTGCCATATCAAGGTAATAAGTACTGTAGGAGCAAGTGCTACGCTTAACAGATAGAGAATAGTCTACTTGGAGTCAAGTAGAGATGATCTTTTAATTATAGGATACGCTGATTAGATCAGTAGTATAGTTCGAGGAAGGTAGTTTTAAGGGAAAATTTGAAGAGTGGACTTTAGGTAGCCGAATAGTTTAAACCTGCTTAACCGGCTCCGGTGTAGTGTGCAATAATGCGCTAAAGCGTGCTTTATAGCAGGGGCTGGAAAAGACAGGAAATGACCCAAAATGGCCAATAAACTACAAGTTACTGCCTTAAACCACTCCTCTGAGGACAAATGAAGGAGTTATGGAAATGACCCTAGTGGCCAATAAAACTACAGTTTCAAGTCAGTAACCACCTCTACGGGGCAGGGAAGCTGCTCAATGTTAGTCACTGCCACTGATGAACACAGAGACCCTCCTTCAGCCCAAGCAAAATGGCCTCACAGAAACTTTCAAACAGTTCAGGAACAGCAAGCCTGTAACTGAACTTTTTAACTCTCAGAAAAGTGGGAAAAAGCAAGATTTTTTTTTTTGTTTTTACAGAGATAGCAGAGGTTCACAAGTAATATCAAGTTATAACAGTGCAGTAAATGACCCCACACAAGAGTGCTAGGTCAAGGACAGAAAATATGCAAGTTTTAAGAAAAAACGATTTAAAATTAAGCGCAAACAGGAAATTCAGCAAACAGCTTTTGGTTGTGCTCTAAATACAGCTACTAATACAGAAATCAAGTTTAACAAGCCAGAAAATGCTCAAGCTAGGCAGTTATGCAGAAAAACTTAGCAAATAAACAGAGAAAAAATACTTAAAATCTCAAAAGTGGCTTCTTCTCTCAGCTTTTCCTCTTGGAGGGTGCTTCACCAACAGCCAACAAGCCTGAAAAGACGCTCAAACCACGAGGCAACTAGGTTTTAAGAGAGGAAGATGAAGGAGTTATGGAAATGACCCCTAGTGGCCAATAAAACTACAGTTTCAAGTCAGTAACCACCTCTACGGGGGGCAGGGAAGCTGCTCAATGTTAGTCACTGCCACTGATGAACACAGAGACCCTCCTTCAGCCCAAGCAAAAATGGCCTCACAGAAACTTTCAAACAGTTCAGGAACAGCAAGCCTGTAACTGAACTTTTTTAAAAATGGTTTGGTAATGAGTGAATTGGGGGTGGTTTATGGCTGGGCATGTAGAGTACTTTGTTGCTGAGCATAGAAGGTCAAGGGGTGCTGGTTTTCTGCCAGCTAAGGTAAGCCATTAAAGTTTTGGAGTTAGATTGTCCCTATGGTAATGGAGTTTTTGCACATCTAGAAGTGGGTAGTTGGTGGGCTAAGGTGATATGCTATGGCTGACAGGGTCTTAGGTGTGAGGCTTGCTACTAGTGTTTGACTTGGTGCCGTTTTGAGTTCAAGGGGTTATAGTTCATGGTCTTGTTATGGTTATAGGCTGTAAATATGTTCAGGTTGAGCCATGATTTCAGCTTGGAAGGCAGCAGGCTAAAAGGGTATGTGTTCTCTTGGTGTAGATGTTCCAGTGTTACATTGGGGTCATGGTAATCCTACTTTATTTAGTTTGATTTGGGTGTGTTTCAGTGAGGGCATGGCAAAGGGGTTTATGATGGGACTCTACAGTGCTTTACAGATGATGGGTGCACCAAATGATGTTTGGCTTGACCCTTCCCTTTATGGGAAGTAGTGGGTTGAACAATTTTGGGTAGAAGGGAGGGGAAACAGCCTAGTCAGGCTGGTTGGCGGAGAAGAGGGATAGGCCTGCCCTCTTCTGTTCCCCCTCTGATGTCTGGATGTTCATTTCAAGGATCTGGGGAAAGGAAATGAGTAGTTGGAGGAAGCTTGCTGAATAGGCAAGCAAGCTGAGGTAAGGATGGTGCTTATTTGGTGGAAGGTGATTCAATGAATGGCATATTAAGTGTGATGGGACGCTGCTTCATAAGTAAGTGAGCAGAGGTATGGACCATGCTTGTTGGGTAGGGTAAGTAGGTACGCTGCCCTGATTAACATTACAATGAATGGTGTATGAAGTGAGATGGGATGCTGCTTCATAAGTAATGTAAGCGAGCAGAGGTATGGACCCTGCTTGTTGGGCAGGGTGAGTAGGTACGCTGCCCTGATTAACATTACAATGAATGGTGTATGAAGTGAGATGGGATGCTGCTTCATAAGTAAAGTAAGTGAGCAGAGGTATGGACGCTGCTTACTGGGGCAGGGTGAGTAGGTGCATTGCCCTGATTAACATTACAAGGATATTATGCTGTATTTAGAATCAATTATATTATGAATTGTTGTAATTAATGAATTTGGTGATCAAAGCTATGTTATGGAAATTTAATAAAGGTAGTCAAATGTCATTTGTGTGATGTGTGTTATTGAAGGTGACCAGGACAAATGAAGTTTGGCAACAAACTAAGTTGTCCCGGGACATTTTCATGGGGGGGGGGTAGGTTAATATTAGGGGGAGTTAAGTGGGTTGGGGAGGTGAAAGGGTTAAGTGGAGGCAGGGATGGTTGGGAGGAAATGAGATAATGATAGGGAGGGGCTTAAGAGGTTTAGTCTAGTGTAGTTGAGTTAAGCAATCACATTTTGGTGTGAACTTGCTACCCACCCACCCTCCCTCTTTTCCTTGGTGGGTTGGGGGGGGAGTAGATTATTTATCAGTGAGGGGCAGGTGGAGAAGAGGGATAGGCTTGCCTTCTTCTGTTCCCCCTCTGGTGCTTGTTGGGCAGGATGAGTAGGTACCCTGCCCTGATTAACATTACAATGAATGGTGTATGAAGTGAGATGGGATGCTGCATAAGTAAAGTAAGTGAGCAGAGGTATGGACGCTGCTTACTGAGGCAGGCTGAGTAGATACGCTGCCCTGATTAACATTACAAGGATGTTATGCTGTATTTAGAATCAATTATATTATGAATTGTTGTAATTAATGAATTTGGTGATCAAAGCTGTGTTATGGAAATTTAACAAAGGTCGTCAAATGTCATTTGGTGTGATGTGTGTTATTGAAGGGGAATGGGACAACAGGGTATTTAATGAAGAAATTCCTACAAACAGAGGAGAGGAGCAATTTTACTATAGTTTGAAGAAGAGTGATTAAAGAAAAAGAGAGGTTATGACAGTGAGTTTGATGGCAGTCCAACAGTTTTCTTATTTTAGAGATAGGTAAATAAACCTTCACATTTTGCTTATAAACATTCGTAGGCATCATGGGTTACTGTTAGAATTTAATGCAATCATTGGTAGGGTATAATTATTTTGGAGATGTAAACATGAAGTGTTATTGCTTTCCTAGATTTTACTTTGAAGTGGCTGTCTATACCATAAGAGGCTATAAGTTGGTTGGAGATTTTAGATGGATTTATGACTATTGAATCCGTAGAATAGGGCTGGTACACAGTATAACGTCACATCAAAATCTTATGCAGTGCATAAAGATTGATACACAGCAGGGTAAGACTTCATATGCAGTAGCCATAGTCTTGCAAAGATGAGCATGGAGTATACATGCAAATCTCCCCCCACAGCCCCATGCAACTCATAAACCTTAGACCAGTTAAATACAGCTAGTTCTGATGAAATACCTTATGGGGCTAATAATGCCCCAGGACCATGTGCAACTCATAAATATGAAACCATTTGCATAGTGCTGGTCTTAAAATAGTGTATGTATGGATGAGTAGCTTTGTTCATAGGTTCATAAGTAGGTACTAGGCTATTGGCCCAAGGGCCTAAGTAAGCCTAGCCAACAAGGTTCCCTGGCTTATACCACCCAAGAAAGTTAATTTCCTGTGCCCCTGTCGAGCAGAGCCACAGAAGTGATCCCCAGGGTGTATTTCCTATTTCCCATCCACTCATCAAGATTCTTCTTGAAGAGTGCTAATGAAGAACTTTGCTTGACATAGATAGGTAGCTTGTTCCAGGGTATAGGAAGTCTCTGGGACAGGAATCTATCCCTCCATCATGTCCTGTTTATTTTGGTGACAAGGTTTAGGTCCCTAGAGCATGTAGCTCGGAGAGAATGGGATTTCTTTAGGTGTAGCATGTCCAACAGCTCTGAGTTTAACATAGCTTTATATATTAGCCACAGATCTCCTCAGAGTAGGTGATATGCTACAGAGTAAAGCTGGAGTTTTTTGAGACAGTCAGTGTAGTGCATCTGTTTGAGGCCAGTAATCCTCTTTGTGAGGTACTTCTGTGGCCTTTCCAGCTGCTGCAGATGTCTTGTGAGGTACATTCCAAAAGAGGCGTTGTACTCTATAATGGGTCTAATGAGTGCCGAGCAGAGGGGAACAATGATCTCTTTTTTCCTGGATGAGAACCCTTTTGTGATGAGGTGTGCCACATAGAAGGATTTCCTGACTACTCTGATGCTGTGATTATCAAAGGAGAGACTACTGTCCAACTGGGTCCCAAGGTCTCTTATCACACATTCAGCATTAAGTAGACTGCCTTTTATGTTGTAGTTCATGGGTACAGAGTTTTTACCAAAGGGGATGACAATCCACTTTTTGGCACTGAGCTTGAGGCCATGCCTCTGACACTAGGCATCTGTCACAGTGAGGCCCTTCTGTAGGATGTCTACATCATTTGGAGACTCGACTATGGCTCCTAGTTTGCAGTCATCTGCAAACTTCATTAGCCAGAGGCCTTCTGTGTTAGCATGTACTTCAGAGAAGTAGATACCAAACAGAAGAGGTCCTAGGACTGAACCCTGTGGTACTCCACTTGTCTATGGTTTGAAGTCAGATTTGGAGTCTGCAACTTTCACAGTGTGAGTTCTGTCAGTGAGCCACTTGGCAACCCATCTTGCGACGTAGGGATTTATACCTAGCTTAGTGAGTTTAGCTGTAGTTCCAGAATGGGGGATGGTGTCGAAAGCCTTGGCAAGGTCAAGATAGGCTATGTGAACCACCTTACCCTCGCCTACAGCTTTGGTGACTGCCTCAAAGAAGTTGATCAGGTGCAGAAGGCATGATCTGTCTTTCACAAACCCGAATTGTGTGGGGTCCAGAGCTTGGAGGTTACCAATGTCTTTGTTTATGAGTTCCATGATGATACGTTCCATGGCCTTGCAGACCAGGCTTGTCAGGCTAATAGGGCGATAGTTCCCAGGATCAGTGGTGGCTCTCCCTTTGTGGAGTGGGATAACTGTCGCTGTGCACCATTCAGTGGGCACAAAGCCTGACATGAGACTATGATTGAACATGGTGCTTAGGTGGGGAGCCAGTTCATTCTGAAGTTCATGTAAAACGCAGCCTGGGATGTTGTCCGGTCCCATGGATACTGTGTATTTGGTTTTAGAGAGTGCATCTTTTACCTGCAGAGATGTGATTACAGGGACTCTGCATTCTTTCTGTATAGATATGGGCCCTTTAGGGGGTGAGAGGGGGGTAAAGTTAGCACTGAACCTATCTGCCAAGATGTTGGCAATATCAGTTGGTTCTGTAATTTTCATGCCGTTGTGCTGTAACTCAGAGCAGATCTGGGTGTTGCCATTGAGATTCTTGACATAGCTATAGAATGCTTTGTGGTTGCCCTTAGAATCAGTGGCGATTTTGTTTTCATAGCTAGCTTTGGTGGATCTTATAAGGGATCTCAGCTTCTTACTGAGGCTGACCAGGGAACTCCTCCACTCATGGGATTTTACTCTCTTTTGCAACAGTTTCTTCCTTTTGTTATAGAGTTTGTTTATGGCAGGGGAGCACCAGATTGGCTTCCTTTTTTGGAGAATAGCATCTTGGTTCTGTTTGGGATAGCATAATCCATGCACTATAAGTGCTTATAGAGTACATTTGTGTAGAATTCAGCAGTCGTAACTGTATTGTCCATCTGCATGGGTGTCATGAAGTTCACCACTTCTGTCTTAAGAAGCACGAAGTTGGCTTTGGAGAAATTTTTTACCATGGTTTTCTTAATGGTGGGTGGGGGCGGGATGTGGATATCTAGGGTGATTAGCTTATGGTCAGATCTGACCAACGAGGAGTTGACTTCATGTGTGGAACACCAGTCACTCATGTTGGTAATGACTAGGTCTAGGATATTGTTGCCCCTGGTGGTGGTGTGGATAAATTGATCCAGGGCATCGGAATTTATGAATTCCAGAAAGCATTGAGTGAAGAAGTTGGTACATGAGTGGTTTTCCCAGTAAATGGTGGGGTAGTTGAAATCACCCATTATTAGTGTGTTTGGTTGAACCCTAATATTTTCCAGTATATCAAGAAAAGAGGAGTGGGACTCCTGGGGCATGGTGGGGGATCTGTAGCAAGCTACAATTTGGATTGCCGTTTTGCCCAGAGTTAGTCGCACTTGGATAACCTCGGATGCATTATGCTGCGCAACTAGCCTGGAGGTGTGGATATCCTTAATGAATATGGACACACCTCTGCCTTTGCTGTTCTCTTCCAGGTTAGATGGCCAAAAATTGTGGCATGAGTTTTAGCCTGGTAATGCAGGGATGCTCTCTAGAGCCTTGAACCAGGTCTCAGTTACTGAATAGATATTGATGTTCTCCATTTTAAGGAGTGCCTCGAGTGAGTGTATTTTGAGATTTAGACTTCTAGCATTGAGTAGCATTACCCTCAGTTTTTGCTTGCCTGCTCCTGTTATGGTGGTGAATTTGTCATTTGAACCTTGTCTAAAAAGGCACTATAGCGGCGGCAAGACCCTTAGCTAGTATCTGGAATCCCAGGGGTGACAGGTGCAGGCCGTCTTTGGCAAAGCATCGTGGTCTGTCGACCATGTCTTCCCATGCAGACAGATACTGGATCCCCTTAGAATGACACCAGAATCTTAGCCAATTGTTGAAGTCAATCATTTTGTCCTTGTACTGTGGTATCATTCTGGGTGATGGCAGGATGTTACTCAGGGCTAGGGTCATACCTGCCTGTGCTACAAGATCGGAGCACTCTTCCATGTCTCTTTTCATGTAGTCCAGGGAACTACATCTCAGGTCGTTCACACCCACATGGACAATGACAGAGTCATATTTGTATTTGTTGTGGCGTGACCTGAGTGCGTGGGTTATGTGGCTGATCCTGGCACCTGACAGGCAGCTGACAGTAACCTTCTCCTTGTTTAGCCTGGTGAGTGGGACATCAGTGTGCCTGACTATAGAGTCACCTATGACTAGTGTGTTGGGTACATTTTTTTGCCTTATGGGCTGTGGTTCATTGGCACACTGAGTCTGTGGGCTATATGTCATTTGTGTTGTGTTGGGGAGGTGGAGATTGTTTGCATTTCTGCTTTGGAGGTCTCTGTTGCTTGAGTAGATTATTATTGAGAGCGTCCGTGAATGTTTTTATGTTTCTATGTGTGGATTTTGGTGGTGTAGGTTTAGTGGGACTATGTGATGAGTGTGGTGTGGTGCAAGTGTTTACCTTTTCCTCTTGACTGTCAAGTTCAGTCTTGGCTGGAGAGAGCTTTACCTCCAGTTTGGCTAGATAAGTGCATCTCTCACAGGCTGTGGTGTTGGGTGGCAGGAGGAGAGGGTTGTCTTTGTACATGAGGCAATTGCTACATTGCCCCAAGATGCCCAGATTCATCAGATAGACAGGAGAGAACACTGAGAGCCGAGCTTTGGACATGCCTGAATCAAAAATTACTTTCCTCTAGACAAGTGAGGAAAGTGAGCATATGAGCTGTTTTGTCTCTAAGCAAGTGGGGAAAGTAAGTACAAAAACTGTTTTCCTCTAGATAAAGAGGAAAGTTGAGTACTGTAGTAATTTGTAGCTTATTTAGTGCTAACAACAGATAGGCTACCTAGTGCTTTCCACTCCCACTGATAAACTAGAAGGCTTCCCTCCAACACAGAAAGGCTTGGGGGGCTCAGAAACTTGCAAACAGTCCTGGATACAGCAAATCTGTATCTGAACTAGACTAGCTACAGGAAAGGTGGGAAACAAACGCAAAACCAGAAAGTTGAAAGAGATGGAAAAACTGCCCAAACAGCCAATAAACTACAATGTCTGGGCCAGAAACCACTCTTGTGGTAGATAGGCTACTTAGTACAGCCAGACTAATACCTTTTCCTACTATGCATTGCTAAGCTAACAGATAAAGAGTCTCTCTTTCAGACTAGGTATGCATAATTACGTTACTGCTTGTAGCACAGACCATCACAGTGATCTGGCATCACCACAGCTTCTTTGAGAATCACACTAGCTTAGAATGCAGACATTACACATTGTGCATTGCATTAGAAACTGTCAACAGGATCATTTCCTTTATGCATAAATAACATTTGGATTTAACATGCATGCACATTTTAAAAACACGTGCTATCTTTGGACAGTGCATGTTTATATTATAAAGCATTTTGCATAGAAAACAACTTTAAAAGCATTTCACATAGTGTTCTTTAAACAAATGGCATTATCGATGTATTTTTGTTACTTTACATCAATAGGAAGAAGCACTGATAAATACTTTTAACCATAGATTCTTTAACATTTTTTAAATGATGGTCATTAGGCTACTTATCTTCCTCTGCACAGTCACTAAACTTGTAACCTCACTGTAAGCCTTATTTCATCTGCAGTTTAGGTTATTTGGACAGGCTGAGAGTTAACAACAGAGTTTGGTCTATCTTGTTTCACATCTGGCAAGTGACTTATGTTCAGCTCCAATAATTATTAGAGAGCATATTCTGAATAATTCACAACTAGTCCTAGCAGTTATGAAAATGTCTCATTCGGGTACTTTTTTTCTAGCCCTGCAGCTTGGTTACATCGCCTCTGATTTTAAATCTTTCTTATCATCTGTCTTTGCTAATGGTACCGAGTGCTTTTCTGAGATTAACAATTGCCTCTTTGGTAGGGTCCTTGGTCTCCACAACTCAGATACCCTTTCAGTCAGGCAGTCACCTTTCCAATGTAGACATCTCAGACATAGCCTGGATGTGTCTTCTGTTTTTCCTTAATATAACTCCATCATCTGTTTGAATCACATATGACATCAGTTCAGCAGACTTTTCCACTGTCACATGTGTTATGTATATGCCATCTTTTTCCATATCCAGCTTCAGGCAAACTGCTTGACCAGATTCCAAAGCAGATAGAAGGCAGGTAGAATATATCCTGGCATCAAAGTACCTGCATGAAGATTTGGCTCTTTTGTCATTTTATTATAGGAACAGCCTTTGGCATTTTCTAATTCAAGCACAGGAATATTTGTTCAGATTTAGCTAAGCCACATTAGTTGCATTGAACACATATCGCCTGGCACTTAGGGCATAGGATTAAAGCCATGAGCTGTTGATGACCTGCTTCTTGTAGCCCAGGGTTTTATTTTATTAAGCTCCATTTGCCTATTGTGTGCAAGCAACTTAAAGAAGGAGTGCTCTGGGGAAATTGGGCTAGGCTCCCCAGTGGTCTCCAGGAATGCAGGCTTAGTAACTCCCTATGAACCTAGATGCACTTTGTGGAGTGGCTGTGGAAAATGTTAACACAACAAAATTATGTGAAGAGGTAGAGAGAGAGAAGTGATTATTAAGAGAGCAATGAGTTCTAAACCAATTTTAAATGGGGAAAATTAAGAAATGAGGTGATTGATACCCCTAATACTGTATTTCATAAAAGGATGGTTTTACCTTTTAATTACAGGAGAGGAGTAGAGTAACAAAATTAAAGAAATCATGTTAAGAAATTGGAAGGCCTCGGTTAATGTATATAAATTAATGACATTGTTGGCTATGGGTATGAATTTTGTATTTAAAAGGGGTAAAAACCTCAAAAAATATTCTTGAAGGGAATATTCATGGCAGTAACAAAATGGTTATATGGAAACATGTGGAGCTTGCCCTTAATGCCTACATATTGTTATTATTATTTAATATTATCGATTACTTTAAGAACATACACTGCATGGTTAGATGCAAATGGAATATGGCAGGAGTTGCCTGTGTTGCCTGTTGTCAATCATGTCAGGCATTTTATATGGGCAAAATGGAAAGACCTTTAAAACATAGAGTATGTGAGCACCTTTATTGTATAACAAGGGTGATAAGAATACATTCTTTACTTTGTACTAATTTTATCTCATTTAGTTTTTTATACTGGAAAAGACATCTCCATCTGACAAAAGAAGTGACTGGAAAACATATTTGGAGTATAAGGAATTATGGTGGCATTTATTATTAGAGGCAAGTCTATTCCCCTGGTTTAAATTATTATATTTCTATAAACAGTGTGTTAAAACTGCACTCTATAAAATTGCAATGTATTTGGATTGATATACCATTGTATCTTTCATCTTTTATTGTTAAAGGATCTGATGTTGTTAGAATTTATTTACCTGTTATATATCTTTATGAAAACGTTTAATGAGTTAATGCAAGGAATTTAGTGACTGGATGGGTATATGAAGCATTTAAGTGTGTATTCATTTTATTCTGATGAAGTCCATGTAATTGGGACAAAAGCACTTAACATTAAAGCGTGTGCCTTTATACATCCAGTATTTATGATGTTATTACTATTTGGTTTATATAATAAATTCCAATTAATAGGTTCATAGGAGATTACTAGGATACTGGCTCAAGGGCCCTTACAAGCCTAGCAAGTTTTACCCAGATTTTACCCAATTTTCTATCCCTAGGGGCAAAATAACAAGGCTCAGCAAGCAGGGTTTGGACTATTTTACAGACTGCCCTTGCCCATAAGGGACATGGGTACCACCCCAGGAGTAAATTTGTGAATTACCATCCATTGGCCCAGATTGCACTTGAAGATGATCAGGGAAGGGCTCTGCTTCACATGAGTAGGAAGCCTTTTCCAGAGGAGGAGCAATCTCAGGTATACATATCTGTCTCTCCAAAATTATCTATTCATGTCAGTTAGTGACATTCTCAAAGAGGTCAACCAGATTGCGCAGGCAGGACCTGCCCTTGACAAAGCCAGACTGGGTTGGGTCTAGAGTCTGGAGGTTTTGCTATGTCATTGTTAATCATATCCATGATTATCCTTTTCATAGCCTTGCATGTGAGGCTTGTCAGACTTATGGGTCAGTACTGGTAGTTTCCTGGGTCAGTTGATGGCCCCTGCTTGTGCAAAGGGATGACTGTTTCTATCCTCCACTCTACTAGGATAGAGCCTGTCTGGAAACTGTGGTTAAACAGAGATCAGAGTGGGTCTGCTAGGTCATGTTTCAAGCTATTAAATACTGTAGGCATCCTGTGATTCTGACAGGGGCCACTGTTACCATGTTTCTGGCTTTACAGAGCACAGTGATGACCTGTTCTTTTGTGATAACAAGCAAAGGAATGGTAGGCAGCATTTCACGGGGAGTGACTGGAGGTGATGATGGGGTGACATTTGAACATGGAGTAATTCCAGCAAGTTACCCTGCTTGACCAATCTAGAGATGTGATTGTTTTTTTATGTAAATGGAAACATATCCTCCTTTTGTTTTTTTCCTTTTTGGAAGCTGGTCTGAATGTGTGATAGACATTGTAGCCTTGCACTGTTGGGGTGCTTTCCTTAGTCTTGAACCCTGCCTTTGTAACAGCACAGACATCAGCATTCTTTCTTGTTAAGACTCCTATCACTAAGCAGTATCTGCTTCAGCTTGGCATTAGAAGAATTTGTTACATTGTTAGGTCTGTTAGGTTGGCACTGCCTAAAAAAGGCACTATGGAGGTAATTAATGTCTTGGCCAGTATTTGAAAGCCTAGTGACAGGTGCAGATCATCTATGGCAAAGCAATGTGGTCTGTCAATCATGTTGCCCCAGGCTGACAAATACTGGATCTCTTTGAAATAACACCAGTAGCTAAGCCAGTTATTGAAGTCATTCATCTTTTGTTTGTATTGTGGTATCATTCTTGGTGAGGGTAGAACGCTGCTCAGTTAGCAGCTCATACATGCCTACAGCACATATTCAAAGAGGTCGATCATGCCTGTCTTCATATAGTACAGTGAGTTACATCTCAGGTTATTCACACCCATAAGGACTATGACTGAGTCACATTGGTACTTTTGGTTAAGTAACCTGTGTGCCTGCACGATATGGTGAATCCTGGCCCATGACAGGTAACTGACTGCAACCTTTTCTTGATCCAACCTGGTGAGGGGGATAACTGTGTGTCTCATGATGGAGTCTCCTATAAGTAAGATATTTGAATGTGTGGTGTTTTGCATTAGGGGGTTGCTTGTGGAAACAATGTGATGTGTATTTTTATATGTAGTGGTTGCTGTTGACTTGGTTTTGTTTGCATTACGGTGGGCCTCTGAGGTTTTGGTATTTATGTGGGAGTACCTGCACATATGTGGGTTTATGTGTCGAGACCTTATTTAATGAGGGAAATGATGTGCATGTGTTGACAACCTGTTTATCATCTAATTTGTCAGTATGTGAATGTCAGGTCCCAATTTTTATAGAGTAACTACATCTCTCACATATGGTGTTTGTTTCAGGATTAAGTGGTTGTCAGTATATATGAGAAAATTGCTACATTGCCTAAGGATGCCATGCCCACCAGGCTGGCCACTGAGATAGCAGAAAAGTGCCTTTCCATGGTTTCAGGTTTTTTACTATGGATTTAACCAGGGGGAGAGTGGGAGATGTAACTGTACTGGGATGATAGCATACGGATGAAGAATTGAGTGGAACTGCTGCTATACAACAAAGTGATGCTGCTCTGCACGGAACTCAGACTATCTTACAGTAGTAGGTAGACTAGGAAAAGTTGCAGAGATAGTTATTCTATGGGAACTTATAACTTAATAATGTTTGCACCAATACATAGCAGAGCACTGCTGGCCACTGCTGTTTTGGAAAGCAGCCTAGTATAAACACTGGGCTTATATAGAATCAGAAAAACACATTTTACAACAGCAAGCCCTACAGACCAATCGGGAAAATAAACAATAAGTTTTCAACCAGCAGCCCCCAACTCAGATAAGTTTGCTACAGCACATTTCTGCCACATCAATAGTATTAAAACTTAAAACCATTACTGGCATAATTAAAATGCACAATGGGGCAATTGCAACACTCTTGGTGTGGTTTAATTTAGCATTCTGCAATTTCTGCCATGCCTTTTATGTTGTTAAGACAGAAACAGCTTTGAAAAAATGAATCTATGAACATAATTGTGACATCAGTAATGATAACAGTAATAACATACTTTTTAAACATAAATTAATTTGTAATGGAAACGAACACTTTTTCTCCATCCTTGAGAAAATCCCTGTAAACTCAAAGGGCAGCCTTGAGAATGCAAACTAGATTACAGGGAACTTCTATGGCAAATTAGACTGAACACTAGCTCACCACCCAGATTAAATGGGTCGATATTAGATCATCGAAACGGCAGAATTTCGAATGATCTAATATCGAACCCAATATCGCGAATGATGAAAACAGCAAAGTTGCACAAAACCGAATTATTTTCTAGGGAAAGAATTCGGTTGGCCGTTGCTGTGGCTTCGCTGTTTTCAGCGATGTGGTGGAAAGTTACGGGTTGGGATAAGGTAAGTGTGTGATTGTGTGGACGTTCGGTTTAGGGCATGGGTTGGGTGAGTTACGGTTAGGGCGCAGGTCAGGTAAGTGTGCGATTGTGACAGAATTTGGGGTTAGGGGCGGGTTAAGTGAGTTAGGGTTAGGGCGCGGGTGAGGTGAGTGTGCGATAGTGACGGACCTTAGGGTTAGGGTCTGGGTTAAGGTAAGTGGATAGATAATAGTGTTTGTGCAGTGTAGTGTAGGGTTAGATGTAACTTTTAAATGTATGTGTGTGGATTGATGATTTTTAGTGTGCTTGTGGTGTGTGTGTGTTTCTCAGAACAGCTAATTTTTTCCCTGGGAAAAGATTTGCTGTTTTGAGGTTTCGATATTGTTAGGGTTCGGGTTTTGCAGTTCGACATTACGGCATTTGATAATGGCCCGTTTCAATGATCTGATATAGACCCGATTAAATGATGCCATCTCCTTAAGCAATGTGTTGAAGTTAAGGGCTGCTAAGCTCTAAAATGTTTTTATAGCATATTTCTAATTTTTGAATTTTTTTAATTAAACTATTTGACTGTTGTTAAATATACTGCATGTGTGCATTTTATTATTTTATGTTCTAGTAAGTGTTTACATGCTATCTTTTTAAGGAGCATGATCACATGGTCATTTTTAAATTAAGGATCTAGTATTTAAACAACTGGTAAAATGTTAGTGTTTGTTCTGATGAAGTCTATTTGATGTATTTGGTTTATTAAATTATCCTTGTATGTTTTTTAATCTGTATTTGGGTTGCATTTCTTAATGTAAGTATCTTTGAATTATTGGACTATTGGATTTTTAGATTGGACTAACCTTACGTTTTGTGGTTACTGGTTGTAATTGGTGTGGGCATTCTTCCAAAGTCCTTCAGGATACGATACTTGAAATTCCTGACTTACAGATTTAAGGATATAAGTATATATATATTTTTTTGCAATTATTTTTGTATTCCACAGCCGACCATAAGTGTACCCCAATGCTTTCCAAATCTACCTATCCCTTCTGGCCTCCCCCAGATTAGTTCTAATAAGAACTGTGGCCAGGAAGGCAATCAGGACATTCTAGGTCCATATTACTACTGCTGGAAGTGTTTTTTTTTCCCAAAGGCTGTACCAACTTCATTCAAGCCCATTAGCACCCTGTAGTTGGGACATGTAATGGGTGCACTTCAATAATCCCCTATTCACTTCCTCTAGGAGCTGATATCTGCAAGCCATCCTGCCCACCTTTAGGAAGCACTCCATAGTGGTTTCCATAGATCCTGTCAGGGGAATTCTACCTATTATCCGTCTGCATTTAATCTGATCTCACATAGAAGCAATGCAGAATACTTAATAGTCAGGTACATGACATTTTCCTTACTGCTGTTCTTACTTCTTTAGTGTGAGCTTTTTATCCTCTTTCATTGTGGGCTATGTCTGGAGTGTTCCCCATTCAGAGGCTGCTGGAAGTATTTCTTCCTTCTGCCTTTTGATGTCCTGTGGGCTAATGAGCTGTTTGCTGCTGGAATTATTTACAAAGGGTGTTAATGACTATCATCTTTATCTTTCTATCTTTGCCTTGCAGCCTGATAGAGTTTCTTTGTGTCAGCTGCTGAGTCACTTTCTAGAAGCTAGAAGAGTGCCTGTATTGCCTTGATTGCTCAATTAGCTAACCAGTAGGTTCCACTTGATATTGTCGAAATATCATTCCATCAAATTTCAAAACATCGAGACCAAATCGTCAAAAGCTCAAATCGTCAAAAACTCATAACATCGAATCTCAAATCATTGAAAACTATACAGCAACTAGAAATAACATCCCACAGAGTTTTTACTACGTTTATGCAGGGGGCAAGCCCCCCTGCACCCCCCATGTGGGGGGTTCTGCCCCCACACCCCCCGTACATTAAATATACCAACTCCAAGGTCGCACTACAGTGGGGGAAAAAGGTAATTTGCATAAACGTAGTAAACAGTGTCTGGGATATTTCTAGTTGCTTTATAGTTTTCAATGATTTGAGATTTGATGTTATGAGTTTTCGACGATTTGGTCTCGATGTTTTGAAATTCGATGGAATGATATTTCGACGATATCAAGTGGAACCAACCAGTACTGTATTCCTTCTCAGCCTGTTCCATCTTTTCTGCACTCCCTGATTTTTTCCTGTGTTCTTTCTTTCTTTGAACAACTTCCTGGGATTCTGCATCCTACTCCCAGCTTTCCTTATGTACCTCATTTTTCTATCTGTCTCAGCCACATATTTGTTCTATAGACCTCACACATCATTTTAAGATGCTACCATTCCTCTTCATCTCCACTTTTTCCTGTTCTTCTAGTACTGCCTTAGCCATAATGTTTTTCTGGAACTCTGGATTCCAAGATAAGTGGCTTTGCTTCAATGCCTTTCCATCTTGTCTCCTGGATACACAGGATGTCCAACCTCCTGCTTGCCATCATGCCATCTACTTCCATGCTGTGTCCTGTCAATTAACCTGTATTGAGTGTAGCAAACCTTTGTTTGAACCTTCACTCACATAACTATTCCATGTTACCCAGGTTTGGCAACTCGACACCAGCTGGCCAGTAGCTTACTGACAGAGGGTTTGGGTTTATGGCAGGCAAACACATTGGCCAATAGAGACACATAGACTCCTTTCCCACCATGGGTCCCTGGCAAAGGTCAGAATAAGCCAGGTCTTCAATCCACTTATCACCAGCAAAGACATATGCCCATTTTGGCTACATCATCTAGGGCCACATTTTACACATTTAAGTGGCTAGCCCTGACACAGCATGCAGTCTGTGATCTGTGTTCTTCTGATCTGTGTTCTCTTGTCTAGAGGATACTGAGCATCACAGCTGATGCTGATACAATGTTTCTCCTGATAGCCACCCCTACAGTCTGTGCTCCTTCCCACAGCTGATGACGATACGTTTCCCCTGATAGACACCACCTACAGTCTGTGCTGCTGCCCATAACTCCATTCAGATGTTTGGGTGAGTTTATGGTGGAAATATCCTACATGTTTTGGGGAGGTGGGAACAGCCCCATTGAGAAACAGAGAAAACATGAAAACTCCAGAGAGGCACTGTTTGGAGGTCATGCTGAACATTGTACCTTGTGCATTGGAGGCAAAGATCTTGAGTTATGCAAACTGTGTCTGTCTTAACATTTTAAATCCTGTGGAAAACAGGAAGAGGAAAGACAAGACAGAAACATTTATATATTACAAGAGAATCCGTAGAAATCCAGGGGGAGCAGTGGGCACAATCATCAGATACAGGGCAGCTAGCTAGGGAAGATATGAATAAGTATTATTTCATAGAAAGTCTGGTGGGTTATCGGAATCTTTCTAAACCAATAGTATGACCAGAAACATTGAATGACTACAGGAATGTATAGGAAACACAAAAAGCCAAGCTACATGAGAGTGTGTACATGAAAAATAATTTGTTGGAGTAATAAGCAATGTAGTTTGCCCCAAGAAAAAAGGCAGACTAAGGGTAGCATGAAGCCCTTACTGACAAACACAGCAATGAACTGGTTTGGCAGAGAAGGAAGAAGCGCACTGCAAAAAATTATCAGCTGACGTCGAAGACAGCAAATACCTACAAATATTTAAGCTGAAGATTGATTAATTGCATGGGTATGAGTGTAATAGCTTATTACAGGCTACATTTCAACCAGACACTGAGTTGATTTTCTTTTGTACTGTATCATACCTGTCATAAAAATGCATATTTCTATGTGATAATTTATTACTGATGCATAAGATCCTAGCATCTGTGCTCACTTGCAAAATTAAATGTCTTACAAAAAGTGTTAAGTAAAATATATAATGTGAATAAGTGCAGACTAAGGCTGAATATCTCTTTAACAATGTGGAACGTGAGGTACAGTAGAGGATGAGAATGCGCCTGTGCAATATTATACTTCACTCAGCTCTTTGTTGCTTGTTCCACTGGACCTACAGAAGGAAAGTAATCAATAGATATGACATATTCTCCAGTAAAATCTACTGGGGATAAAAATGAAAATGTATTTAGTAGCAGCACAAAGCAAGTTTCATTGTTTGAAAAAGTAGGCAAGTAAAAACTAAATAAAGGCTTATATGTATGTGTTGAACGTGTCAAATTTTCCTTTTCCTGCATACTTGTTGCTTGTCCAGTCTTGAACAAATAAGCAATTAAGTAAAGATTTTCATTTGCCTGTCAAAATAGTACTTATTTGAATAAACAAGATAAATTTGGAATGCAGTGTTTACTTTCACAACAGATTAGCTTGCCAGTGCAGGATAATTAATGATGTAACCATAAGTCACATGCATCGTCGGACACAGTAGGGACCATATGTGCTTTTCTTGTTGTCAGTAATGAAAAGATGTTAGCATACTATACAACGGTACAAAAGAGCTCGTATTGTAATGTGGATTGTTACTGACTTCCATATTATGCACACAGGAATAGAAAGCCTTTTATAACTGACTTTCCATGGGTATTTTAGATTTTATTAGCCTTAGGAGAAATGAGGCTTCCCCTGACAGCTGTCAAATGATCTGTGTCTGCTACAGAATCATTCAAAGAAGTAGAGGTGGTCCCCCAAGCAAATTAGTAACATCTGTACTAGTAATAGCCTCAGTGTGAACATGTATGAAAGGACAATGATGTGCTAAAAAACATTTGTCTTATGCATTATTTGGAATTACTCATACACAGAGATAAAAAGCCAAACAAGAAGGAAGACAATGTTGGATCGCTTTACAACTCACTGATTCTTGAAAATGCAAAGGATTGGAGTATGAAGAGAAAGGAAGTGAATCAACAAAGGAATAAATAATGAATGATTATAACCTGCATTGCAATTTCACACAAATGATCTGGTGACATAAGGAAGCATCTGTACTTTTAATTCTGTAGCTGTGTTGTCACAAATCCAAATATCTGGATGGTAGGTACATTTAAATAGTTTATTTGACCAGTCAGAACATTAAAGAAACATTTATCTCTTTCAGTGCTCAGTAACATTTACTTTGGCTCAGCAAATTGTTAGATACTGTGGAAATTAAACCCTCATATACAAACTATGAAATCAGTGTGTCTTATGGATAGCGATGTCCTCGTGATTCTCAATTAATCTATATGTTATCTGTGCTGAGCTTTTGAACTTGTCTTCATGCCTTCTCAACTTGATTATATTTTTATCAGTGCACAATTGAAATTTATTTTGAGCTGTGCCCTTTAAACAAACTTGCTCCGTAATTAATTTTATCTGGTGCCATATACTTCTAAGTTTGATTTCTGTAAACCTTGCTTCTATATTTTTAATTCCTAGCATATCTCTTAACTTTATTGTGAGGTCAAATTATGTGTGGAAATACTTTCAGCCTACAGGAAATTTTATCTCTCAGCTATTTCCCATTTCTCCTTATTTCATACTCTCAGTTATGCAATTAATTTTTTCATTCATCTTTCACTGAATGCTTTCAAAGACTTTGAGCAAGTCAAGCAATGTCTCTTGTTTTCTCTCCTCAACCCTGAAAAGGTGGATCAGCTTCAAGTCAGTTTATTTATTTATGCCAATGAAACAACACTTAACCAGTTAAATACAGAGAGAAGTCAAGAGAAATATGTTGATGTCCAATCAAATAATGACTGTTCTTGCAATATTCAAGTTGCATAGTTCAGTATTGTTTTAATTGCAAGAAACCTGGTGATGTGTTTCCAGACTGCGATAAGTTTTTAGGAAAGAAATCAAAGACTTCTCAGAGTTCAGTGACAAATGACAACATTTCTCTCTCTTGAAGTCAGTCAATCCCCTGTAAATCTTAATTTGATAGGTAGGCATTACAGACTCCCTGTTGGTCTGGCTAGTCTGGCTTCTGTCAGAGATAAAGGTTTTTTTTTTCATTTATTAGCTAAAGTATAAGTATTTGTGATAAAATCTCATGTTCATGTCATGTTCCAGTGAGGATACCTTTCCTTTGGTGCAGTGATTTTGGAAAACATACCTGTAACTGATCAAATATGTTTTTCTATGTGCCCAAGACGGAAACCCGAGTCAAATTTTAAACTGAGTCTGGCAGTTGCTGATGATGTCTTATAAAATAGCACTGTAAATAAATTGTGATGTTTGCCATTTCATTTTAAATAAATTCATGTGTTTTCTTTATTTTGATACAATAAGCTGCATAAAGTATGCAGCATGAGTGAGGTAACCCCATTTCTGGTTAACAGAGGTTTTGAACTGGAATTGAACCTGAAACTTAACAACCATTTGTGTATGCAGCCTTTTAATACTGAAATGTTAAGAGTATAGAATCAGAGAATGTTATACTGTTTTCGAATGGTGATGAGGAATAACTATATATGAAGGATTTCAAGAAAGACTCAATAGTTTAAAAAGCTGTTTTCTTTGAATGTTCATTTTTTTATATTTATTTTATTTGAACAATTGCACAGATTCCATGAACTATACTAACTACAGAGAAAGAAAAAAGACTACTCAAAGAAGGATAAGCCAAATGTTTCAAAGTATTGAAAGCTGTTCATGAGAAAAAAAAACTTTAGCTACTGTGTAAGTCAAAGTGGTATTAAATATCCAATTACTGAATACAAACAAATGTGTGGACCACACAAAGAAGAGGGCGTAATCTGTTTTGTATTCTTATTCTGTTTCTTATTGGTTGCTGTGAGGTGATATCTGACTGGTCTAAACAGGAATGAGTGATCCAGTTCTGATCAAAGTCTGTGCATGGAATGTGCCACTAGGAAAGCAAACAACAGACCTGGGAAACTAATTCTAAATATAAATATTAATAACAGAAAAAAATGACAAATGCGTTATCTATCAAATACTTTTATTGAAAATGCTTTTCCTTATAGTCAGAACCAATCAATAAATAAATTCCTTAAAAATAATCTTGAAAACTAAATGGGAAGTAGAAAATATGAACAATGGGTTATGGTAGAGGTAGAGATATGCTCTAGAGGGAGAGGAATGAAGGTCATCAGGTCTAAGACAGAATATATGTGTGTGAATGAGAGGGAGGATAGACGAATGGTGAGGATGCAGGGAGTAGAGTTGGAGAAGGTGGATGAGTTTAAGTATTTGGGATCAACAGTTCAGAGTAATGGTGAATGTGAAAGAGAGGTGAAGAAGAGAGTACAAATAGGGTGGAATGGATGGAAAAGAGTTTCAGGAGTGATATATGACAGACGGGTACCAGTAAGAGTGAAAGGGAAGGTCTACAAAAGGGTAGTGAGACCACCTATGTTATATGGGTTGGAGATGGTGGCATTGACAAAAAGGCAGGAGTCAGAGCTGGACGTTGCAGAATTAAAGATGTTAAGATTTGAGAATGGACATGATTAGGAATCAGTATATTAGAGGGTCAGCTCAGGTTGGGCGGTTTGGAGAGAAAGCCAGAGAGGCGAGATTGGGTTGGTTTGGACATGTGCTGAGGAGGGATGCTGGGTATATTGGGAAAAGGATAATAAGGATGGAGCTTCCAGGTAAGAGGAAAAGAAGAAGGTCTAAGATAAGGTTTATGGGTGTGGTGGGAGAGGACATGCAAGTGGTTGGTGTGACAGAGCAAGATGCAGAGGACAGGAAGAAATGGAAACAGATGATCTGCTGAGGTGACCCCTAATGGGAACAGCCAAAAGAGAAGAAGAAGGGTTATGCTAGTCAAGCTCACCTACCAACAAAGTAAGTACATATTATTAAAATAAAATCCCCCAAAACTGGATAAAGTAACCAACAATAAACTAAGAAAAGCAGAATAGAACAAAAACTCATTTGGTAGACACACAGCAGGCAACTCTTTAATAGAAATACAAAAAGTAAGCACTTTCACAGAGTCCTCTCTGCTTCATCAGACATACTGAAACAATTAAAACAATGATTAAATAGTAATGCATCATGGTACTAACCAATCAATTTCATGCTTGAATTGATAAACCAATTTCAAACAATAATACACATGATAAAAACATACACATAAAAATGTAATATAAAATATAAGCACATGTATAAATTATCTAAAAACATACAATTTTATAAAAATTGTCATAGTATATAAACTTCTGATGGATATATCATAATTTGGGGCATCAATGCTTCAGAGCTCTATTTCTAAGAAATGGTTTTAAGGAAACCTTACAGTTCAGTCCAGGCGGTTTATCTGCTTGGAACTTAATGATTCATTCCTGTTCCAAGGCTTTAGTACTATTAATTATGTTTCCACCTCTCTTATTTTTTTGAACAATATGGAGTACCAAGAACTTAAAGCTGTGTGTGGCACCCTCCTTTGTTACATGCATTGGTAATGTAATTCTTTCTTTATTATTTCTGATGTCTCTCATATGTTCGAGGATCCTATCCTTCAGTAACCAATTAGTTTTGCCTATATAATAGGCAGGGCATTTCGTACAGAAACTAAAGTAAACTACATTTCTAGTGCAACAGTCAGCATAAAAGTGTGTATCAATAGAGAAACCTCTAGAAGGGTGTGTGTATTGTCTACCTCCAAATATAAACGGACAAGCCGTACATCTCCTTCAGGCAAAAGTACCCATCCTATCAGACCGCGCATAACTAAGACCATCTATCATTCTGTAACACAATTGTCTTTTAAGAGACTTATTATTCTTACAAGAAAAAGATGGTGTATCTCCTATCACTCCATCAAGTTCTTTTACACTAGATTGGATGCCCCAATTATTTTTAACTATATCACAAACTATATTAATGTTACTTGCAAAAGTCAATGGTACACGCAGCACATTATTCCCTAAATTTCTTTGTGCTTAGAGTTGTGATCATACCATTCTCCTTATTTATAGCTGGATCATTTACACTATTTCTTCTCTTTCTATTGTAGTATGGTTTACACTTCCCTTCCCTTTCTTCCCAGGCTAAATCAATCTGCCTTTCAATATCTCTCACTTTATAACCCCTTTCACTAAATTCATGCTTAAGTAGGGTAAGTGCTTGATGTAAGGTGGCTTCTTCATTATGTAACCGCATGCAACGGACTATCTGTCCTTTTAAGACATTAGCTTTGGTGTATCCAGGATGCATACTGCTATTATGCAAGACATTATATTTTCTAATAGGTTTCCTATATAGTGAAGTGAAAATACGTTCAGGAGCATCTCTTTTAACTTTCACATCTAGGAACTCAATTTCTCTATTAGAATATTTATAAGCAAATTTCAAGAATGGAGTAATAGTATTAATGTAATTTAAAAATTGTTGAAGATTAACCTCACTATCATGCCACAGCAAAAAGATGTCATCTGCAAAACATTTATACCAAATAATGGAGTTAGCAAAATCATTGCCTGTGAGGATATTGTCAGTTTCCCACTGCACTAAGGATAAGTTGGCGTAGCTATTGGCACAAGCTGTGCCCATAGCCACGCCAACCTTCTGCATGAAATATCTGTTACCAGATATAAATATATTAATTTCTAAAACAATCTCCAGTAGTGTACAGATCAATCTAATTTTGTTGCCCTCAATGCCTCCCTGACAAGCAGTTCTCTAACATTTTTTATTCCCCAATTATGGGGAATCACTGTGAGCAATGATTCTATATCGAGTGTCACTAACCAACATGGGTCATCTATTGCCTCAAGATAAATACTTAGGTCATTTAGAAACTCCTTAGTATCTAATAGAACAGTGGTGCACTCATTCAAAATGGGTTGTAGATTTTTTTCGATATAAACCCATAGTGGCTCAGTCGCCCATCCTCGGCTTGATACTTTAGGCTACATAGGTGGACTCATTAAATCCTTATGGATTTTTGGCAAGTCATACATCATTGGGACCACTGGAAAATCTGTTTTAAAATACTCAAAAAGTTGCTCAGAAATCATTCCTGTTATCAATAAGTCAAACAGTAACACCTGTAATCTATCTGTCACAGCTTTCATGTTAGCAAAAGAAACTTCACAATAAATGTCAATATTACTTAAATGTGTCAGCATATTGCCAGTATATATATATATATATATATATATATATATATGTATATATCTGTCTAGTATGACAATTCCTCCACCTTTGTCGGCAGGACGAATCTCAATACTATTCAGGTGTTTAAGATCAACAAGTGCCTGCTGTTCAAGACTAGACAAATTATAAAAAACATTAGTCCCTCCTTCAGCAAGTTTACTCCTAAGTTGTTTTTCACAAATATCAACAAACAAATAATTCCCAGGGTTACTGGGAGGAACAAAAGCACTAGGTTTTCTGAAAACATTATGTGCAGTAGATTCACCACAAAACAAAGTTTTAAGACTTAATGTCCTGCCAGATAGTTTGAGTTCTTTTATTACATTAACTAAATCTACTTTTTGAGCTGGAATAAAGCTCAAACCTCTATTCATTAGAGTTAATTGTGAGTCACTTAGGGGAAAAGAAGAAAAGTAAGTACACACACACACACACACACATATATCTATATCTATATCTATATCTATATATATATATATATATATATATATATATATATATATATATATATGTATTATGGGTCTAAGTCAGATGATTAACTTTTCAGAAACTTGAAAAAATATTGAAGAGACCATATGATCGAGCTTCTGATAATTCGAACATCAAAAAAAAAAAAAAATTCTACCTTTTTAATGTTTTTCTCCCTGCACCCCACACTTCCTGAAAAGTATATATAGCAACTCTGAGATCACACTACTGGGAGGAAAACAGTAAATTTCCCAATCCTTGCATTATCGCGATCTCCATTCAAAATCTTCAAGTTTTCAAAAACTGGATCACATGGTCTTGACCATATGGAGTTCAAGTTTCTGAAAACTTAATGAACTCATAGGTACCCGTACATATATATATATATATATATATATATATATATATATATATATATATATATATATATAGTTTTATGTACTAATTCCCATATAATTTGCCTATTCAGAAATGTGCATTGTCATAATTTGTTAGTAACAGTGATCACTGTTTACTAGCACCCAAATTACTGAAATGGGCCTAAAGATTGGCAATGGATACAGCTAGTGACAGTAGACAAAAGGAATAATGCTTCAAATGGCAAGTAAAATGTCTATTACATACACCATCACAGAGCAATAAAAAGTGGAAGAAAAGTAAGAAAAAATACAGTTACTTTGATTTTAAAATCAACAATTGCAAATATATCCCCTGTAAGAAAAGTAGAACAGCAAGAAAATAAGACAAATGAGTTTGTAAAACTGTGAATTCAGTATTTCAAACAATGAAATAAAAAGCCCCTAAAATAAATGAAAGGCCCATACATGGCTACACATTCCAAAGGCTGAGAATGGAAGCATCCAAAGATGTAAAGTTTAGTCTCATTGATTTCCTAGAGATAAGAAAACGTTCAGAAGTCTAAACTTCAAAGCAGCCATAGATGGCAACAATAAAAACAAAGCACATAGTATAACCCCAAACAAATTCTCCACGCATCTTACTTCAGCATTAGTCAGTACAGAAACATGTGTTCATATTGGGAGTTTGTCTTCTCAAAAATCAAATTCTACAGCAAAAAAACAAACAAACGATTTTGTCATGTTGAGAAGAAACAATCAAGAGACAGACAAAGTGCAAGAAACATAAGTAACAAGCAAACACTACAGTCAGTGAAAATTCAAACAAGGAAGTGTAGGTGATTTTAAGTACTAGTAACAAAAAGCAATCAGAAATCACAGGGCAGGTAGAGAATTTTTAAATTCATGTGCTCACCAATTCAGGTAAGGTGATAAAACAATGAATGACTCCATATATGCACAATTAGACTTTACAAAAACTTTGTTCTGCGTGAAAGTAAACTATATGTACACAGTGATTAAAATCCATCCACTATCACTGGAGTGTATTCAGAATAATCAAAATGACAGAGTCAGTATGTGACAAAAGTGACTGTTATGTAATAAAAGAAGTTATGCAAGCAGTGTTAACTTATCACACAGCAATCAGACTAGTTGGAAACATTGTTTGCCTTAGAAATGGCATTACTGAAAGTATTGTATCAGAAATACTGCAGAAAGAATCCAACAAATTATTTAATGAGACTGGGGAACTGAATGTGCGGTAATGGTGCTGCGGTAGCGTTGTCGCCTCATAGCAAGACGTTGTCCCGTTCGATTCTCAGCTAGAGCGTCTTCTGTGTGGAGGCATACGTGAATGGGGAGTGCCTTCGTTGAAGGTTGTGCATCAGGGCTGGTAACCCAGTACATAAAAATCCACTACCAATCATTAGCGGACCGGAGTTCCGCTGTGGCGACCCCTAACCGAGAAAAGCCGAAAGACACAAACAAATACATGAAGAGAAGATCATCCTGCCACAACATCAGTCACACATTAGAGTTCCATTTTACTTAATGGCTAATACAAAACAAGAACACCCTAGTGTAATGTCTTCTCTAGTAAGGTCAAACCACAGAATGGTCTCCTTTGAACTAAAAATAAAACCTGGAACCCCAGCTACCCTGGAATATTTAGGACCTACTCTAAGGCTAATTGCCTACTGCTGAGTGATAACCTGACAAAATTTCAAGCCCCATAAACCCTGAGAACACTGCTCTCTACATGGAGCTGTTCACAGAAACCCTGTACAAACATGTTAATAGCGGCAAAGAGGCAGCTGTACCCACCAAGAAGAAGTACAGAAATAACTTTACAAACAAGCCACCCTGGTGGAATCACAAAATCAGTAAGTTGTATAACAGAAGGAAAAAATCATGGCAAAAATTAGGAGGTGCAGCACCCAGCAGGATAAAAGCCCTTTCATCAAACTAAATAAACAAGTCGGAGAACAAATAAAATTTACCAAAGCAAAATTTGAGGTAAATTTGGCTGCCCAGGCCATGGACAACAACAAGGCATTCTTTAGTTATGGCCACAACCTTAAATGCAATATACATACAATTGTGTGCAGAGCTCAGTGTTAATGGAGCCACCTATACTGAACCACAATATATAGCAAAACTACTGGATGGCAAATTTAGCTTTAACATTACCCTTCTCTCCTCCTTAACCTTCCCTCAGGAAATACCATCAAATATAACTCCCCTACTATCACTAGGGATCAGGTCCTTAATTCTCTGAAAAAGGCCAAGAACACTGCATCAATGGGCCCACACAATATTCCAGGATGCCTTCTAAATAGCATGAAACATGATATAACAGGCCCACTGTAATTGCTGTTTAGCTGTAACCTCCAAGCAGGGTTTGTGCATCATAAATGGAGAACAGCAACAGTCATCTCTCTATACATAGCTGGCCTAGAGACCTTGGAAACTACAGACCCATAAGTCTCACTGGTCTCATATGCAAGCCATGGAAAGAATTATGATAGAAATGGTCAAAAATGACACAAGAAACATACAGACACTAGACCCAACCCAATTTGGTTTCGTTAAGGGCAGGTCATACCTACTCAACCTGGTGGACTTGTCTGAGATCACCAAAGCAATAGATGAGGGCTAAATGGCTCACACTGCCTACATTGACCTGGCCAAGGCATTGTTGACAAACTCAAAAGGTTAGGTACAAACCCTTATGTCACAAAGAAGCCAGTCACAAGTGGAATCCATCAGGGATCACTCCTGGGACCACTCCTTTTTGGCATTTACTTCTCTGAAATCAAGGCTAATGTCAATGGCCACTGGCTGACTAAATTTGTAGACGATTGCAAATTAGGAGCTGTCACTGAATCCCTCACTGACACAATGTTCTCCAGGAAGGGCTAACACAGACAAATAACTGTTGTCAGAGCCAGGTACTAAAACTAAATGCCAACAAATGCATAATAGTATCCTTTGGGAAGTTGCCCATCCCTGGTAACTATCATATTAACAACATGCCCCTAAGAGTTGACCCAGAAGTGAGGGACTTGGGGGCACACATAGACAGTAATCTAGCCTTTGACCTTCATGTGTCTACAGTAGTGAGGAAATTATTGTATGTTCTGCAACTCATAAACAAAGGTATGGCATCTAGGTACAAGTAAGTCACTGTTCCACTGTATTTGGAATTCATCAGCCCTATCATTGAGTACAATGCCCACTTGGTATGTACATAACCAGGCATATCCAACAACTGTAACATCCACAGAGGTTCTTCACTAAAAGAATACAGGGAGTGAGTAACATGTCCTATGCAGACAGCCTCAAGGTCCTTTCCCTGTATTCTGTCTCCTACAGGATGTTGAGGGGAGATGTATGCCTGGCAAACAAAGCATTGTCTGACCTCACTCTAATGGATCTCCTGCATATCCACAAAACAAACACCAGAATTTCCCATTATACAGACTTAAACCTGGCCTGTAATATAAATAGGACCTGCTGGAGAGACATGTATGTATCCCAAAGACAACCTCTTCTCTAGAACAGGATCCCATTCCATGTGAAGCAGAGTTGACTCCAAATCCAATTCAAGTGTAACTTGGATAATTGGATAGGGAACAGGATTTTTTTTTATTCAGGACACTCACATTACTTGTGCATTTGTTTGTGTCTCCAAATGAAGAGCCACTTCTCTACTCCATGCCCCAAGTGTTCTCTCCATCAAGTTGCTTCACTCTGCAGTAAGGTATATTGGTTTCTTGTATTTTCTTAACAGTTAATGTGTGTCTCAATATGGTTTACCCTTGTACTAGAAAAATACAAATAAGATTTTACTGTGTTAAACTCTAATTGTTTTGTTTCTGCTGTTTATATGTAATAAATATATCAGCAAGTTTCTACTGGCATTTTTACTGTAGGTTTCAGTAGTAGCAGCTAAGTGTTGCCTTTCTGTTGTTAATGAAGGTTTTTGTTGTAATACCTGACTTTATGTTTTCAGCTGCAGTGGTGGTGCTGCGGTAGTGTTATCGCCTCACAGTAAGACGTTGCTAGAGCGTCTTCTGTGTGGAGACATGTGTGAATGGGCATACCTTTGTTGAAGGTTGTGCATCAGGGACGGCAACTCGGCATGTAAAAATCTACTGCCAATCATTAGTGGACCGGAGTTCACTGTGGTGATCCCTAACCGGGAAAAGTCGAAAGACACAACAACCTGACTTTATGTTTTCATAAACAGCACAGTTACTGGATATTTGTAGAGTTTCTGTTTGTGAAGAATTTTGTCATTGGCTAGGGTTGCTTGTTTTTTCATATGTTATACACTCTAGCTGCCTTTTCTGGGACCTTAAATATCACATTTACAGACTATATGCATTGTAGCAAAGAGTGGGAACTAACAGATAGGTGTACTATCTCTCCCTCTAACATATGTAGTTCTACATCTCAGTAACCCCTCACGTGCATGTAAACACATACCTCTTGTTTAGTTTTATTTTTCTTTCTGTCCTTCTATACTGTGGAAGCCACTACTTTTGTTTTTAGTAATCCCAAAAGTGCATACCTACAAATATCTCCTGTTAACCTCCTTATTTTCCTGTTTAAAGGCTAGAAAGATGATATGCACATCTGTGAAATATAGTGCATTACTCATTTGCCAAACATTATTTAATATGGCTGAGTAGAGTCAAATAGTACTGTACCTGTCTAGTTCAACCATCAAGCAATCCTTAACTTCTCGATCTCTCTCTCTCTCTCTCTCTGTCTCCCCCAGTGAACCAAGTACATAATAAGTCTGACTACTGCTGCTGCAAACATTATCATATCCCACTACGTAAAGAACTTGAGCAGCTGAATTTCACCAGCAGTTGCAAATGTTTTCAAGGAACAATACATTAAGTTAAATCTATGTAAGGCAATTTCCGAGACTCAAACTATTAACTTAAGTCATGCATTAGTGTGTTCTGTTTTGTAGTGTCGAATCTGCTGGAAGGATATCCCCACCCCCACTTATTTACCCACACTCACAGGCCTTTTATTGCTGAAGGTAAAGCTAAATTAACATTTTAGCATATTTTACTCTTATCAGTGCAATATATCCCTGGAAAGACAATGAAAAGCCAACCATAAAATTAAATGCTGTGACTCAAGTCATGTATTGAGAGTTCAGAGACCTTGTCTTTGTATCCATGAACGTTCTACCTCACTGATAATTTTTGGTGGTAAACCATCTGAAGGTGTTCTTCCTGCTCCATTTGCTTCGTTCACTCTACTCTCCTGCCTGCCCCTATCCCACCCACTGCCAGCACCTCCACTCATATCCCAAGCAAGCCACTCCCCCTCATTCCTATGCTCTAATTATATACAACTCTACTTGCCCACACCCACATTTTATTCACAGCTTACACATTTTTATATAACCAAACTTATCTGCTTACCCTTACATCCATCACCTTGAATTCTCACCCCCCCCACACTATAATTCTTTACATCTTAATCTACTCCACCATCAATAAAAGCACCACCATCTCAAACTATCTTAGATTAACTCCAGGCTTACCACCTTCTCTCCTGTTATATACACATCAAACTAACATTGCACCATAATTTTACTACTGAACCATCACATCTCCCCCCAGCCCTCCTTACCACAGTCCACAAGGCAAAACACCTAACCACGTTGTCAAATCCCACCCTGAAGTCAAAACATTTCCAACCTTATCTTAACCTGCTCACATATCACTACATAACATACAAATCTATTCACACCTGATATTACATTCTAACACACAAATACTACTTTTAGTATATTTTTAAACCCACCAACACAGCTGACATGTGCCTCCTAACCTCAACCTCGCTACACCTATATCTTCTCATACCCACAAATACCAATACACATCAACAACCTCCTTCAACCATCTCCCCAATAAACAACACAGCTTCTCACATATCCCCCCCAGCTTTTCCCCTATACTGTCCCATATTATTCAAACCACAAAATGGCCTCCTCACCATCTATGAAACCACACTTGACACCAGTACCATCAACTATGAATAAAAAACACTTCCCATGGTACTCAATCCTCATTACCTATCTACTGAAATATAGAGACATACATCCTACCCTAGGTCCACCCTCTAATCCTAACCACAAGAGTAACCCCAAAGATTTAAACATACTTACACTGAACCTTAGAAGTATATGTAATAAAATAACCCCACTGCATGCCTGGATTTATCAAAACAAACCTGACATACTGGCTCTTACCAAATCATGGCAACACCCCAATGTAAAAGACTCAGAAATAATACCTCCAAACTTTCCAATGACCAGAAGGGATAGACCTAAAAAAAGGGGGGAGGGATAGCCCTTCTATATCCCTCTACACTCAACATCACACCCTACACAAGTACTATACCCATGTTTTCTAATGCTGAGGTACTAATCTGTTTTTTAAACCTCAACATATCAAAAAGAATTTTCATAATAGTAATATATATCCCACCAGGTAACAATATACCAGTGTTGGAAAATATTTTATCTTGGGCATCCCAAAACAATAAACCTTGAAATAATAACCTTATGAGACGTAAATATTTATTGTCAAACCATAGCTTCCAACTCCCCCACAAATAGTACAAATCTGTATGTTTTTTCTCAGCTTATCAATACTCCAAGAAGATTCAGCAAAAGACCTTACCTGCCACTTCACCCTAGACTGGATCCTAGTATCCCACCCCACCAATTGCCCCTCTTCCAGTACACTGCCTAGCTCCCTGAGTGATCATCTGCCAGATTATTCCCTTAGAACAGACACCCAACAACTAAGTCTACATACTGTAAAATTAGTTAGGAACTCAACTAATTTTGACAGCATAAATTCAGCTATCTCCTACATGAAATAGACTGGACACCTCTTAGACAACTACCCCTTAATGATGTTGTACTATACTTTAAACACCTTCCTTCATATACTTAATACTCTAGCACCCATTTGTATGAAACGAATTGAAAAGAACTCAGCACCGTGGCTCTCTAAGGAATGTAAACACCTGATGAAGCAAAGGAACCTAGCCTGGATGACCTGGAAACTAAACAGAAATGAACAAAATCATGTCATTTTCAGAACACTACATGGCAAAATGACAAAACTAATCAACAGAGATAAGAAGTCATACTATTCCAAGCTTCAACTCCAGCATAAAATCAACCCCAATATATTTTGGCTCTCCATATCTTCTCTGCTTAACCCTGAAACAAACAGAGAGCAGAACCAATCACCTGATATCAATCCATCACAAATAGCCAACACCTTTAACAAGCACTTCATAAAATCAATATCAGACCTACTAACGAGCACCCCTTATGCTGGACATCCCCATCCTTCAACCTTGTTAAACATCAACCCTAGTCCATCAACTGCTTCTAACCTTGTCATTAATAACCCTCCTACTCAACAAAGTGTCATACAAACCCCATTCTCATTTCAGCCCATACCCACTGACATCATTAAGAAACTACTACAAAAACTAAAACCCTGCTCCACCTCAGCTGATAATCTTCCACACACTACCAACTCAATCGCCTATCCAATCAGTATCCTTATAAATAGGTCTATCTAAATCAGAAGTACCTACCATATGGAAACAATCTCACATCACCCCCATCCGCAAAGGAGGAAACTCTTTTAAAGCATCCAATTTCCGTCCTATATCCATCTTGTCACACATATCCAAAATTCTCGAGAGAGGTATCCATCAGCAGGTAATGCAATATTTATTACAAAATAATCTTTTAACCAAAACCCAACATGGCTTCTGACCCAGGCACAGCACAGCTACAGCCCTGTTATCCTTTACATACACTGTGAACAAGGCCAGAGGTGCAGGATGCTATACAGCCTCAGTATTCCTTGATCTCTCCAAGGCCTTTGACACAGTGTCTCACCCCTTACTGTTGAACACACTGTCTAACTTAGGCTTCTCACATAACACAGTAAAATGGTTTCAGAGTTACCTCAAAGATGGTAACAAGCAGTGAAATGGTCCAATGAACTCTCGCCCTTTCTGCATAACCCTGCTGGAGTCCCTCAAGGCTCTATCTTAGGACCCCTACTCTTCAACACTTTCACAAACAACCTTCACACTGCCTCTCACCCTGGAACCCTCATTCAGTACACTGATGATTCCACCATAATCTGCACTGCTCAATCACTACCAGAACTACTTTCAAAAACTCAACAGTCCTTTACTGCAGTTGAATCCTGGCTAAGAAGTGCCCAACTCTTTATTAATCCAACAAAGACAAAACTAGTACTCTTTCACCCAGAAAACACTTCCCTGTCACTAATCATATCAACATCCTTGCATATGACAACACTGTCATAGAAACAGTGCAAGAAACCAAACTTCTAGGAGTTATTACTGACAATAAACTTTCATTCAACTCCACATACAGCAAAATATAAAGAAAACTCATCAAAACCTGGGACTCTTATATAGAAACAAACATTCTTTACTGCAGCAACCAAAACTACCCTTGCAAAAACATTTTTACTTCCCTCCCTTCTTTACAGTGCCCCTATCTTAACTAAGGTTTACTATTGAAATGTCGAATGGCACTACATCGACTGTACTATAGTCGAACACGGAAGTTCGAAAATAGTAATGTCGACAACAAAAAAACAATCTAGGACTGTGTTTTAACATGGGTCGAGGTAGGGGAGATGTTTGTAGTTCTGAATAATACTGAACACCTACCTCGACCCATGTTAAAACCATTCCTAGATTGTTGACATTTCAATAACAAACCATTAACTAACTTACAAACTCCTACCCTAAGCAAGATGGAACAGTGCTACAGCAAAGTTGGAAAGTTTTCCACAAACTCTAGATATCACACACACCACTGTAAACCACTACTAGAACTAAATTGGCTTGAACTCCCTAACCAACTTGCCTTTATTCAGCTATCCACCTTGCACAACTTTATTTTCAAGCCTACTGCTTGCCCTGCACTAGCCTATCTAGTCACACCTTACACACCTAATTGATCCTTATGATCAGAAGACAAAAATCTTTTAGCGATCTCAAAACCCAAAAGAAAATCAGGTCACTCTCTATATCCTTACAATGTCTCTATACTATGGAATTCACTACCTCTACCTATTAGGTCTATGCCTGGCCTAACCCATTCCAAAGCCTCTTTAAAAAATCATCTCAAAAATACATGGCTCTGCTCCTGCATAAAGCCTGATTAATGCTCAGCTCTTTCCTCTTCTTCCACACTAGCCTCATTCTCCTTTTCTGACATATTTTACTCCCTCACAGTCTGCAAAAGCCTAAAGCTCTCCTAACTCCATCTCTGTTTCTATACCATATCCTTAAGTTACTGCTCAAGCTGTAATGTCTCTATTCTTAGCTCTCTCACTATCTTTCTGCATCACTAACTTTCTGGCTATTATTTTCCTAACGGAAACCAACATTCTATTTCCTCATGTACTAGAACAGTTAATGCCAAACAGTGCACTCTCTACATACTTTTTTGGACACTCTCTACTCATAGGATACATATATATATATATATATATATATATATATATATATATATATATATATATATATATATATATATATATATAGTGAGAGTGACTATTACTATCTATGTTTTAACTCTATAGAATTTTTGAGATGTGTAATCTTGTAACATAGTTTCTTTCAACATATTTTTGTATAGTATTTCTAATGTTATTTGTATGGTACTGGATTATGCTGTATTTGTACTGTATGTGGAGCATTTCTCCCCAGGCCTCTGCTGAAAACAGGTTCAGTCCGACCACCCCGGTAAAGAAATATCAAATAAATAAATAAATACATTTGTTGACTTAATGTTAACAGTCCTTCACAATATTTCAATCTTTTCTTATTTATACACAGAGGAAATGATGCAGACTGGTATATTTCCCCTACATGCCAATGATACAGGTTATAAATGGAAAAAAGGGCATGAACTAATTCTTAATGTGAAAGTGGAGCACACCTTTTTTATTCCTACTCCAGAGTACAGAAAACATCTCCTTCATTCATACTCCTGAGTACAGTGCATGCCTACTTTATTCACATGCTACAGTACAGAGCACACCTCCTTTATTCATACTCCTGAGTACAGTGCATGCCTACTTTGTTCACATGTTACAGTACAGAGCACACCTCCTTTATTGCTATGTTACAGTACAGAGCAAACTTCCGTTATTCCTACTCTACAGTACAGAGGGCACCTCCATTATTCCTGCTGTACAGTACAGCGCATGCCTCATTTATTCCTACTACAGTACAGAGTACACCTGCTTTATTCTTACTCCACAGTACAGAGCGCACCTCCTTTGTTCCTGCTCCACAGTGCAATGCACACCTGTTAAACTTCAACTCTACATTACAGTGCACACCTCATTTATTTGTGCTGTATAGTACAGAGCACACCTCATTTTTTCGTGTTGTATAGTACAGAGCGCACCTCTTTTATTCTGCATTTACAGTAGAAGGCACCTCATTTATTCCTAGTCTACAGTACAGAATACAGACAGTATGTCCTTTATTCCTACTCCACAGTACAGAATACACCTCCTTTATTCCTGCTGTATAGTACACAGCACACCTCTTTTTTTTCACTTCTACAGTACTAGGCACACCTTCTTTATTGCACCTTTACAGTACAGTGCACCTTCTTTTTCCTAGTCTACAGTACAGAACACACCTCATTTATTCTTACTCCACAGTACAGAATGCACCTCCTTAATTCCTACTCTACAATACAAAGCACACCTCCTTTATTCCTGCTGTATAGTACACAGCACACCTGCTTTATTACACCTCTACAGTACTGAGTAGTACTGGACAGTGGGATTTAATTCAAACTGGGTTTTTTCAAGGAGTTGGACTAGGTTTGTGAGAAGGTAGGATTAGTGTGCCACCATAGTAAGTGAAATAGGGCATGGAGTTGGTTGACACCATCCAAGTTAATGACAATATGTGAGAAATGCTGAAAAAACATTTAAAACATATAAACCTAACTTCCAATTTGAAAGTAATAAACTTTAAATGGAATTGTAAGTGAGCTGGCAATCCATGCAAAGTGCTTTCACTCAAGTTTCCCCAGACTCACCATGATCAAAGAAAGGGTCATGAAAACCAGGTATATATAAGTATAACTATAAATATAAATATAAATATAAATATAAGCCCCCTAAAGCATGAATCAAAAAATAATAACCGAGAAACTTGACTGTAGTGCACAAACTTTATAATGGAAATAAAAATACATATGCAGGGTTACTACAGCATTCAATTATGGAAAAAGAATGGTCTTTTGAGTAATATTGGTATTTGTAACTAAACAAAAAAAATCAAGCATGAAAAGGTATACTTTCCGAGCCAAAGAGCTAAACAAACCCTAAAATGTAAACAAGAACAAAACCATGAAAAAAGCAAACATGAGCAAAATGAACACAATGGAAACATATTATTGGTTGGACCAGATGTGTATGACCATGGGAAAAGCATGCCAATACTAATTAGATTCTGATGTTCTCATAATTGGACCAAAAAACTACAGACTGGTCAATATCATCACAGTTCTCAAATGGTCATTAAAACGAAATTTAAAAAAGATTCTATAGACAATTAAACAACAGTGTTCAGCCAGTTAAATAACAGGTTCTCAATATCGTTTAACAACTATCCTATGGTTTAGGTTAGAAACTCGTGTACAGCTCTTTCACTTAGGCTTCATAAGATCTACCAAAGTCGAAGAAAGAGTTATAAATGTAAAACAATCATCTTAAGAAGTGTACCAAAAGTGCCTTAGAAGTTCTGAAAAGTAAAACACAGACCCAGATCAGTATGTGTGGTAGCTCAGGCAACTCAGGTGGAAGTCTCACATAAAAACCTTTAAGTGTAGTCAGGATTTCCCTATTAAGAATCCTATGTTAAAGAGTGCCTAGTCAATAAAAAATCAGAGAGGAAGAACAGAAATAAAATATAAATGCAAAACTCAAATATAAAAGAGAAATAATATAAGTGGACAATAAAATACGAGGGTAAACAAATGGAGTAGGGGGTGGAACAAAACAAATAAGCAAAAGGGGGAACAATCTGTCCTGAGAGGTGGGAAAGAAAACAAAAAAAGCAGCTAGTGGGTGTAGAGACCTAAGGACAGGTATGCTCACAATGAAATCAAAATGAAAAACAGAATAAAAAACATATTGTTGAAGTTGTATGAGCAAGAGGCCTAGTAAAAAGCATCAGTACATAACAATCATAAGAATGTCAGACTACAAAATCCAAAATAACAATGTAGAGGACACCAAGTAAATTCAACCTTATGCTAATATAAACAGATCCTGGCATGTTTATCATAACATCATAATGATAATTATTGCCAATGTAATGAAACAAAATCCTGTATCATTTGTTAAAGAGTAAAAGATCTGCTTCAGTAGTAAGCATGTTGATGTAAACTCATCAGGTTAAGTACACTTGAGATGGACATATTTGTGTTCAGAACCAGAGCCTTACAGGCTTCAAGTCTGATCTATCATTCTAGTTATTTTCTTTCCAGGAAATCATTAAGAGGTCCTTGTAGTTCCTCCTTTGCTATTCGGTCTATGTGGAATAGGAATGTCTTATGTCCAGGTCACTCATGAGTGTGCTTGGGGAGGTCATTGTTTAGAGTCCTGTAATACATTAAGTTGGTGTGCGATCCTTGTCTTCAGTTTGTTAATTGTCTTCCCAATTTAAAAACAGGGGCATCGGGTGCATTTGTCTCTATAGATTACAGCCTCCAAGTTCGAGTTACTAGCTTCCCTGCTTTTGAAGTAACGGTGAGTATTTATGCAGTGGAATCTAGGTGTGCCACTCAGTTCACGATATCTGCAGATGGGGGATGAGGGGGAAATGTCCCTTTTGGGGAGTTGAAGTTGGTTGTGGGTAGTCTGCCCATTTTTTCCATGTAGTATCTTATGTTTCTGTTCCTTCTAATATTAAATCTTGGTTTTTAAGGCAGTATGTGCTTAAGAGTGGGGTTGTTTGAGAAAATAACCCAGTTATCATTAATTATGTTCAAGATCATTTTACAGTCTGTCGAATAAGCGATTGTCATGAATATGTTTTTATTGTAATTCCTCTGTTATTTTTTTCTCCTGTTTTGGGGGTGGCAGTTGTAAAGGGCTGGGGTAGTCTGGGTTGTTGACTTTATGTTGCACAATCAGTTGTAGGATTACTTGAATGAATTTCTTGCTGTACCCCCTAGATAAGAAATCTTTTTTTAGTTTAGAGGTTTTTTTGTGAAATCCAGTAGTTCTTTGGATACTTGAGCTATCCTAAGACCCTGAGATTTGATGATCTTCCTCTTTGTCTTAAAGGGGTGCATACTGTGTTGATGAAGTAACAAGTTCACTCAGATCACTTTTTAATAGAGGTCATTGGATAGTAAGTCAGCCTCACTGGGTTTGTTGATTTTGATGTCCAGGAAATTTGTACTCCATTTGTCATAGTGGGTGGTGAATCTGAGGAACTGAGTGGAGCTTCTGATGTGGTCAATGAAGTCTTTGAGCTTTTCCGATGTGTTGTTTAAAATGATGAAGATATCATCCATGTACCTATAGTAACATTCCATGTGTTGGTAGAATGGGGAATTATAAATATGTTCCTTTTCCCACATGCATATCGCCTTACTTTCTAGGCTGAGAGCCATTGCCACCCCCATCACTATCCCTCTTTTTTGCCTGTAGTAGGTATTGTTAAATTTGAAATAATTGTTTTTAAAAACCAGTCAAACCAGTCTGATAATGGGCTGGTTAGTGGTCTCTGAGGGATTCTGTAACTGCTTCAATAAAGTAGTCATATGGATGCACTGTGTAGAGTGCTTCCACATCAGTAGCAACTAGTAAAGCTTTATTTTGATGGTTAGATCCCAGATTGTTGTTAGGAAGTCACCTGTGTCTAAAATGAATGATGTTTTTTTCAGTCAGAGGTTTTATTTGTACTTCCAAAAATATTGAGATTGGTTTGTTGATACTGCCCCAACTTGCAGTCACTGGTCAATAGGGTGGATCTGAATGTTCTTGTGGGATTTGGGTATACCAAAAAACCTTGTGATCCTGTGAGAGGAAACTGTGATAAAATCCAAACGCCTCTCATTGGTTCATAGGTTTATAGGTGTTTACTAGGCTAATGACCACAAGGGGATTTTTAAGACTAGACATCCATCCCAAATCTCTGACAAGTTCTGCTGACCCTGATACGTGTAAGCATGGGCCTGGGTGATGAATCATTTATAGCTTACCTGTTTGCATTAGAGACATAGGTGCCAAGCAAGGGATGCATTTCTGGTTTCCCATATAATTGCCCAAGTTGCATTTGAATTGGGATATGGAGGAACTCTGCTTCACATGGATGGGGAGCCTGTTCCAGAGACAGGATAGTCTCTATGATACATCCCTATCTCTCCAGTAGGTCTTGTTTATATCACAGGCAAGGTTTAAGTCTTTAGAATAGGCAATTCTGGTACTGTTTGTTTTGTGGATAAGCAGGATTTCCATCGGAGTGGGGTCTGATAACGCTGTCTATGTCAGACATAGATCTCCCCTTAAAAGTCTGTAGGAGACAGAATACAGGAATAGGGTCTTGAGGTGGTCTGCATAGGACATATTACTTATGCCCTATATTCTTTTAGTGAGGAACCTCTGTGGAAGTTCTAGTTGTTGGATATGTCTAGTTAGGTACATACCAAAGGGTACATTGTACTCAATGATAGGTCTGATGAATGGTTCTATATTATATGTCCAAAGTCTGAAAACTTTGAATCTCATATGATCGACTCCATATGAGCGAAGTTTTCAAACATCGAACAGAAAATATAAACAAACTAAAAATAAAAAATCTACCTGAACGCTCTATGCAAGAGGGCAAGCCCCCTACATCCCCACACCCCCACTAATCAAATTTACCAACTCAGAGATCGCACTACATTGAAGGGAAGGGAAATATTCCCTATGGCGATTGCTGTTGAAACGTTCGACGTTTGAAAACTTCGTTTATATGATGTCAGTCATATGAGATTCGAAGTTTTCAAACATTGAACTTACAATATTGACCCTGATGAATGCTGAATACAGTGGAATAATGACTTCCTTGGATTAGATGCCATATCTTTGTTTATAAGTTGCCCAACATAGAATGATTTTCTTACCACTGTAGACACGTGATTATCAAAGGCTAGATTACTATGTGTGCCCTAAGTCCCCGACTACTGGGTCACCTCTAAGGTGTGTGTTGTCAGTATGATAGTTACCAGGGATGGATGACTTCCCAAAGGATACTATTATGCATTTCATGGCATTTAGTTTTAGTCCATGGCTCTAACACCAGTTATTTATCTGTGTTAGCCCCTCCTGGAGAACATTTGTGTCAGTGTGAAATTCATTGACAGCTCCTAATTTGCAATCATCTGTAAATTTAGTCAGCCAGAGACCACTGACATTGGCCTTGACTTCTAAGAAGTAAATGCCAAAAAGCAGCAGTCCAAGGACTGATCCTTGAGGGACTCCTTTTGTGACTGGCCTCTTTGTAGAGGTGGACTCCCCATTTATAACTTCCTGGTTCCTGTCTGTGAGCCAGTTGGCTATTCACTGGGGGACATATGGGTTTGTACCTAACCTCTTGAGTTTGTCAACAATGCCCGAGTGGGGTATTGTGTCAAATGCCTTGGTCAGGTCAAGGTTGGCAGAGTAAACAATTTTGCCCTCTCACTAATAAGGCCTTCCTCATTTAGAAGAAACAGCTCTTCAGTAAGGTTTTCATAGGCTAGTTTAACATGTCCAGTGTTGCAGTTTGAGTAAAACTCCTGGCTGCCTGCTACTTTTATGATCTTCATGTTCTAGTGGTTAATGTCTGTCACCAGAATATCCCACCTTTGTCTGCTTTCAGTATCCTACCTGAAAGGTCACAACTTTAAAGTCTTAAATGGGGTTTCAAATTGTAAAAATGCTTTGTGGAGGGTTTTTTGAGGGCTTTCCTGATGTCTGCCTCACACTTGGTCTCAAATGCAGACACTATGGGATGCAGGGGAGCAACAGAAATAGCTGTTTCTTTCCATTTTTCATTAATGTCTGTTTCTGTTGGATTTTCTTTGTTGTGGTAAAAGAGTCTGAGGTTGATCTTGCTGGTTAGTAGTTTAAGGTTGATTATTGTTTGAATGGTGTCTCATCACCTATGTGGAATAAAAGTCAGGACGTTTTCTAATAAATTCTGTTTGGTTTGGGAAAAGGTTTTTTTGGAGAGGTTACATTTTCTATTGCCAGGTTAGTAGTCATTCTTCATTCCAGAATGTTCAGAGGGAGGACCCAGAGGTGTGCCAGTTGTTGGTTTTCTTCCCTAGTTGGGTCATTAGTCATCCTTGGCTTTTTGATGCTTTGGTTGATGTATCAGTCCCTGTACAGTTTTCTTTGTTCTTAACTTCTGAGTTTTTAGTCTAATATTTGAATATTGGTGATGATTAGTTTTAATTTCTCATCTTTATCCTGCATTGTTTCAAGGTATGGACTGAGAACAAAAACAGAAATGTTTGTGGCCCCCTGCATCTTGTGGTGTCTGCATTAGAGACCAAGTGTGAGGCGGACTCCACAAAGTGCTTTAACAACTTCAAACCCCATGGGTTTAAGGCTTTAAAGAACCTTTGTTTGACCTTTCACATAAGATAATGAAAGCAGACAAAGGAGAGGGTATTCTGGTGACAGACACTACCCACTACAACATGAAGATGACAACAATGCTAGACAACCAAGGGTTTTACTCAAAATGCAATATTGGACATGTTAAACTAGCCTATGAAAACCTTACTGAAGATCTGTTTCTTCTTAACGAGGTAAGCCTTTCAGCAAGACACATTTAGATTTTATCATGGTTTCCTCTCCCAGGATCCAAAGGATTTTGGCATGCCAAACTCCACAAGAACATTTCAGATCCACCCTACTGACCAGTGACTGCATGTTGGGGCAGTATCACCAAACCAATTTCAATATTTTTGGAAGTACAAATAAAACCTGTCACTGTAAGAAACCCATCATTCATTTTAGAACCAGGTGACTTCCTAACAGAAATCCAGGATCTGCACATCAAAAAAGAAGCTTTAAAATTCACTATTTATGTGGAAGCACTATACACAGTGCTTCCACATGACTACTGTATCAAAGCAGTTACATAATCCCTCAGAGACCACTGACCATAGAGAGAAATTGGGCCCATAGCAGACTGCTTTGACTGCTTCTTAAAAACAATTATTTCAAATTCAGCAATAACTACTACAGGCAAAAAGGAGGGATAGCAATGAGGATGGCAATGGCTCCCACTTTAGCAAACAGGGCTCTGAGCAAGTTGGAAAAGGAACATGTTTATAATTCCCCATTCTACCAACACATGGAATGTTGGTATAGGTACATGGACGATATCTTCATCATCTGGAACAACATAGAGAAAATGCTAAAATACCACAAAAGAAACTCCACTTGATTCCTCAAATTCACCACCCACTATGACAAATGGAGTATGAATTTCTTGGACCTCAAAATCAATAAACCCAAGAGGGCTGACTGGCTATCTAATGACCTCTATTAAAAACTGACCAACGTGAACTTGTTACTGCACTGACACAACATGCACCCCTTTCAGACAAAGAGGAACATCATCAAATCTTAGGATCTTAGGATAGCGCGAGTATTCAAAAAACTATTAGAATTTACAAAAAAATCTCTAACCTAGAAAAAGACTTCTTATCTATGGGGTACACCAAGAAATTAATTAATGGAATCCTGCAACTGATTGTGCAACATAAGACCAATGAACCAAACTACCCAGCCCTTTACAACAGCCACCCCCAAAACAGGAGAGCAAAACAAGAACAGAGGAATGATAATAAAGACATATTCATGACAATCACTTATTTGACAGACTGTAAAATGATCATGAACATAATTAATGATAATTGGGTTATTTTCACTAATAACTCCACTCTTAAGTACATACTGCCTGAAACAAAACAAGATTTAATATTAGAAGAAACAGAAACTTAAGATACTAGTGGAGAGAATGGGAAGACTATCCACCACCAACTCCAACTCTCCGAAAGGGACCTTTCCCTGTGGTCCCCCCAACTGAAGATATTGTGAACTGATGAGCAGTGCACCTAGATTCCACTTCCCAAATACCCACTGTTACTTCAAAACTGGGGAATCTAGTAACTGTAATTGATAGGTTGTAATCTATAGGGCCTAGTGAACCCATGCCCCTGTTTTTACATTGGGAAGACAATTAGCAAACTGAAGACAGCTATCACAAGCCACCTTACTGATATACATTATAGGAATCTGAACAATGATCTCACCAAGCATGCTCATGCATGACCTGGACATAAGACATTCCTGTTCCACATAGTTGACTGAATAGAAAGGAGGAACTACAAGGACCTCTTAATAATTTCCTAGAAAGAAAAGAAGTGGAATGGCAGATTAGACTCGGTCTGTAAGCATCAAGGTCTGAACACACAGATGTCCATCTCAAGCTACTTAACCTGAGGAGTTTACATCATCACTCTCACTACTGGAGGTGATCTTTTATTATTTAACAAATGATACAGGATTTTGTTTTATTAGAGTGATGATAATGATCATTGTGATGTTATGGTAAACAGGCCATGATCTGTTTATATTAGCAGAAGGCTTAAGTTACTTGGTTTCCTCTACATTGTTATTGTTATTTTGAATTTTTTAGTCTGATGTTCTTATCATTACTGCATACTAATGTTTTTTTTACTAGGCCCCTTGCTATTGTCACTCTGACAATATATTTTTCAATTCTGTTTTTCATTTTGATTTCATTGTTAGCATACCCATCCTTAGGCCTCTACACCCACTAGCTGTGTTTTTTTGTTTTTTCCTGCCACTCAGGACAGATTTTTTTTGCCTCCTTCTGCTTATTTTTTTGTCACTCTCTCTACTTCATTCCTTTACCCTTGTATTTTATTGTTCACTTATATTTCTCTTTTATATTTGTGTTTTGCATTTATATTTTATTTCTCTTCTTCCTTTCTGATTTTTTTATACACCACTCACTCCTTAATGAAGGAATACTTAAAAGGGAAATCCTGAAGACACTTACAGGTTTTTATCTGAGACCTCTATCTGAATTTCCTGAGCTACCATGCATATTGATCTGGGTCGGTGTTTTATTTTTCAGAACTTCTCAGGCATTGTTTGGTATACTTCTTAAGGTTTTTGTTTTATAACTCTTTCTTCAACTTTGGCAGATCAGACAAAGTGTAACCAAAAGCGCTGTATACTAGCTTCTAACCTACACCACAGAATACTTGTTAAAAGATATTGACAACTTGTTGTTTAATTGGCTTAAAACTGTTGATTTATTGTTTTTAGGATCTTAAATTTCAGTTCATGTACTGCAGTCAAGTTTCTCAGTTATTATTATTTTTTTATTCATGCCTTGGGGACTTGTTTATATATATATATATATATATATATATATATATATATATATATATATATATACATAGTTTTCATGACCCTTTCTTTGATCATGGTGAGTCTGGTATATTCAAAACTTGAGTGACAGCACTTTGTGCGGAGTGCCAGCTCACTTACAATTCTGTTTAAAGTTTCCTATTTTTAAAATGGCAGTTTGGTTTATATGTTTTAAATGTTTTTTCAACATTTCTCACATATTGTCCTTTATAGCGTTTTATGAACTTTGATGGTGCTAACCAACTCTGCACCCTATGTGTCTTACTATGATGGCACACCAATCCCACCTTCTCACAAACCTAGTCCAACTCATGAAAAAAAAAACATTTAGAATTAAACCCTGCTGGCCACAGAGCCATGCAACATCTATTGGTGTAGAGCCACACTCTCCCTCCTTTTGCCATTGCCCACTTTAGTTAAACCTATCATTCATAAAGGTTTGTCTGCAAAAGCCAATCAATAGCTATTACCATTTTCTCAGAAATAACCAATAGAAAGACCCCTGTTTATAGTTACATAATCTCATATTTGCCCTCCCACAAAAAGGAATCATTTGGGGGGGGGCATGGCCAAGGATGAACACAGGATAGCAGCAGATTTCTTCAGCTCCACCAACATAACTACACTGACAGGAAATAATTACTTTAAAATTCAACTAATGTAATAATTTTCTTTCTAAAAACGTTTGGAATATCAGTATCTTGAATAATATCTAAAAAAGAAAGAAAATTTAAATAATTTTCCTGTCAGAAATCTTCTTGGAAATTTCTCTTTCATCACCTCTGTTCAGAATGAGTTCCAGTAAGGCTAACAGTCAGGATTCCAGCATCAAGAAAGAGCTTCAGTCTTTACTATCAACTATTCAGCAACTAACAACTAAAATGGACAGACTGGATGTTAAAATTGATAACTTTATAGAAAAAAACACAAAACAAATGGATTTGTTACACCAAGATTTACAACACCAGAAAGCTCAGATTACAGGTATAGAAGAGACTCTTAATGATATGGACAACAGAATTCAGGAAGAAGAAATTAACATTGAATTTTTATTGAAACAGAACACACACCTTCAATCCAAACTAGATGACTTGGAAAACAGATCCAGACGCAATAATATAAGTATTTTTGGACTGCCAGAAAATATAGAAGGAAACAACATTACTTCCTTTTTAAATACTTGGCTTCCCAAAACTTTAGATCTGTCAGAAGCATTTTCTTTTGGTATTGAAAGAGCCCATAGGTCTTTAACTAATTCTAATATAAATAAAAAGTATCCTAGATCAGTTATTGTAAGATTTTTATCATCTTATGACAAGGAGATGGTATTAAAATCTGCATGGGCTAAAGCACCTATAAAAATTAATGAGGCAACTGTGCGTTTTGACAATGACTATTCTTCCTTGGTAATAACAAAAAGAAAAGTTTTTTGCCATTAATAAGAGAGCTTAAGAAAGCACAGTTCAAAACTCATCTTTTATTTCCTTCCAAACTAAAAATCTTTTTACCGGATGGCCCTAGAATTTTTGAAGACTTGGACTCTGCTTTGCTGTATATCAAAAAAAATAAAATATTAGATAAAATAGAAGATATGGATTGGGCACGTCCTTCGCTAAAGAGGATGGCAACAGGAACTTCTTGGAAGACTTCAGAGAAGCAAAAAAGACTAAAAAACAAATGACATGTTCTATATTTCTTTGAACTCATTTATTACAGTTACTACATTTTCAAGAAAGCCACAAATATCTTAAGGATTTATTCAAAGTTATTTTTTTTTTTTGTGTGCAAAGAACTGATTTTGTTTTATAAATAATCAAACTTTCTGAGGAACACATAACCTGATATGAATCAACTTGTTTCTCTTTGTGATAAAGAGACCTAAGGTTAGTAATTTGATACATTTCCTTTCTCTTCTTGTTTTAAATAATGGCATTCTCTTTAAACTAAACATTTAGTGAAGGGTGGGGGAGGGCAGGGGGAGAGGTTTGATGAAAAATATGAAATAAGGGGAAAAATAATTTATTATTTCTGTAAAATTATTTATGCTGTTTAAATACTGTTGCTAAATATTATACCATGACTTAATTGCTTAATACATGATTTCAAATAATATGTCATGATATAATTGCAGTTAACTAGAACTAAAGTAGTTGAAAGTAATATGTCTCATGTTCTACTTTATTAAAACAAACAGCAAGTAAAATATCTTTGTATATACTCTTTGTAGGTCCTTTTTTTTTTTTTTTTTTTCTCTCTCTCTCTCTCTCTCTCTTATTTATAAAGTTATATGCTTCTGATAATACTGATATGTGTATGTAATAAGATCTGAATGAGAAAATGATTTGGGGCATATAAAAATAAGTTGTGTTTATGCTAAACAACTGTAGGCTTGGTTTCATTGTCATAGCGACTGTAATGACTTGTAAAGTGCTTCGAGAAGGTTTTGCACTGTTTAGATCCATTTGTATTACAAAATGAATGTCAGTCATTTGCTTTTGTTAAAATTCCCGCTAGAATGTTATGGGAGACAATCTGGGATGTGGGTTTCCTCATGAATAGTGTCCTCGAGTCGTTTTAAAAGCTTCAACACTCAGAATACATGCAGAGAAGCTGAAAGCAGCCATTTTGAACTTTGACCCCTGATTTCACACTGACATCGCAAATTCAAGAAGTAAACTGTTTCAGGAAGTAGAACTGCTGTAAATGCGATTTTGTGATGAAAAACGAACTTTATGACATCTAAATGTGAGTTTTTCTTTATAATAACTTACTTATTTAAGATGTAACTTATAAAATATAAAAGTTATAATGATTTTAAATGACTTAATATGCCATAGTAAACAAATGAGATATTTTAGAAGGCATAGAAGGTAAAACACATAACTGCTGCACTTTAATGTATATAGATGCTTATGATTTAAAGATATGTAATGTTATAAATCATTTGCCTTGACTAACAGACAAGTATATGTATCATTATGATTATATTTCAGAAGAAATTGTCATGTGACATATTTTAAAGCTGCAGTTCAGATATATAAAATACAGATGGCTTTCATCACAATGATTTATGTATAACTAGGAATCAATATTGCTGTGCAGTATGTTCTTTTAACTTATGCATGAGAATAATTATTTTATTTAATTGGCAATAATAAATATGAGAAGGAAGCTTTTGGTGCAAGTAATTTAAAGTTTTACAGCTTTTAACTGCATTACTATGGCAGAAAGTGGGGATACCCTAATATAAGTAATGTCTGAGTCATAATAGCCTAAGATAATAAATGTTATTGAATTCAAATGAGCATAAACATATAATAAGAACTTATTCTTACAAACTTTTATTAAACTACCATATAGATATTCCCTTTTTTTTCTCGCTCTCTCTCTCTCTCTTCTTTGCTCCCATTATCAAGATTGTTAGAATGCTATTTTGATTATGAGTTTATTATATAGAATAGATGTACATAGCAATATTAGTTGTTTCTAAATGTTTTATATGTTTATATGTAGCTGTTATATAAATTGTTTAGCCGTGTTATAGTAGATAATCAAATTAAATGAGGTTAACTTTAGTTAATAATAGTTAGTATCGAATTAATTTGGTGGCAGCTGAAGTACTGCTGCTTAGGATAGGGGGATAACTTGAGTGATATTTGCTACTCGAAGTTGGAGTTTTCAACTCCAGGCTGGGTGCAATGTTTAATCCAAACATTATTTTCACCTGATTATTGTTGTGTGTATATAGTTTTGACATCCACATCACATTTTATAAATTCATTGTCACTACAAATAAAAGTGAAAATTACACAAAATTCCATAAGATTTTCATTAAATACAGCTATAATTAATGGAACACCTAAAGGAGGAGACATAATAATACTTATTTTACTAATTGTTATTCTGATTATATGTTTTATATGTTTATAAAAGTTAAATGGTATCTCTAAAAGGAATTTCTTTAAACATTAATGGATTGAATAACCCATGTAAAAGGGCAAGTTTAATGAGATATATTAATTTGCATAGAGCCAATTTAATATTCCTTCAAGAAACACATCTCCTGAAAAAGGATATAGATAAATTAGCCACTAATAAATATACAGTCTTGGTTAGCTCAGAACACACACAGAAAAAAAAGAGGAGTGGCTATCTTATGGAACAAAAATATGCCCATACCTAAAACTATTAAGTCTTATAAAGATGATAAAGGAATGTTCTGTATGGTTACAATACAGATTAATGGGAAAATATATACATTAATCAATGTATATTGGATACCAGGAATTGGCATTAATACAGTGAAACACCATCTCAATAAGATTATATCATTTTCTATAGGAGATATTATTTTAGCAGGTGATTTTTATTGTATCCTGCATGAAAAAGATACTACTACTATAGGAAAAAGGAAAATTACATCTAATGCAAAACATTTAAAGGATTTTATTAATTTATATCATTTGAATGATATTAATAATCAGATAGATTCTAAATCATTACCATACATTTTTTTTTCTAACAGATATAAAACTTATTCAAGAATAGAGTCTTTATTTCTAACCAAATGGTAACAGACTTAATTAATTCCAAAATCATTTCATGTCCTATATCAGATCATAATTCAATTGTCTTTGGATTTATGGTAAAGGGTACTTATAATGTTCAGATCAAAAGAATACCAGCATACTTAACTCAACTAAAGGACTATAAAGATTATATACTTACAGAGGTGCAACATTTCTTAGACTTAAACACTACACCTGATGTCTCCATTATTTACATTTGGGATGCTCTAAAATCATATTTATATGGACAAAGTATCAAATGGTATAATAATAAAAGGAAATCTTGGGACAAGGAATTACTAGATATTCAAAGCAAATTAGACTCATATAAACATAATAATAAAGAAAATATTATGGACAAAAAAGTCATTGAGGAAATAAACAAATTAAATGAAAAATACAAAGAAATTTTAAGCCATAAAGTCAAAATAACATTAGAGAAATATAAGTTTTTGTCTTACTCAATAAGTCCCAAATACTTACATAGACTTAAAAATAAAACAAAAAGGTTGAATAAACAAAATCATATCAAAGAAATTTTCTCTCCAGGGAAAAAGATGAATGTTTCTAGTTTACCAGAAATATTAGATGAATTTAGAAATCACTTTCATAAAATTAACCACAATAACATTAATATGGATTCTAAAGATAAAATAAAGAAATTTATAACTACAAACATGAACAAAAAACTTAATAAACAACAGACTAAATTAATAGATAAAAATATTTCATATACAGAGGTTATTACACAAATAAACAAACTTAAATCAAACAAAGCACCAGGTAATGATGGTATTATACCAGAGATTTATAAAATTCTTCCTAAAAGTACTTACTCGTTAATACATAGGGTTTTCATTTCAGCTCAAAATGAGTTAACAACTCCCCCATCCTGGCAATACACATTTATTTCACCAATTTTAAAACCCAATAAAGACCCAACCAGATGCACTTCATATAGACCTATTACATTACTTAATGTTGACTATAAAATGTTTATGAGTATTTTTGCTGACAGATTAAAGACAATCATTCCAGGTATAATAGATATAGATCAGACAGGCTTTATTATAAATAGAAATACTTTTGATAATATAAGGAGAACTTTAACGCTAATTGATTATGCAAACAGGAAAAAGAAAGACTTAACACTTATTAGTCTTGATATAAGTTCAGCATTTGACTCAGTAAGCTGGGACTACTTGTTTATCTTATTGAAGTGTACAAATTTCTCTGATGCATTTGTGAATTTAATTGAACATCTATATAAAGGAGCATTGGCTTACATTAAGATAGGAACATATGTCTCACAAAAAAATACCCATATTAAAAGGTACAAAACAAGGGTGTCCACTTTCTCCACTATTATTTACTTTAATAATGGAGCCTTGGGCTAATTTGATTAGAAACAGCACTGATATAGTAGGATTTGATATAGATGAAAATACAATATCTAAAATTCAACTTTTTGCTGATGATGTTCTAATTACGTCAGCAGGAACTAACTCTTCTATGCAGTCATTATTTGAGAAAATGACAGATTTTAAAAATATCTCTGGTTTGATATTTAATGAAGAAAAAACTAAAATATTACCAATATATGCACGAAAAAATGTCCTCACTAATGATTTTCACAAATATATACCCAACTCAGGTCAGATAACTTACTTAGGTATAATATTAACTAAAGATATTAAATCTATTATACATAATAATTATAGTAACTGTCTTCATAATATACAAAATCTTTTCAACAGCTGGAACAATATGTTTTTTACCATAGAAGAGAGACTCACAATTATTAAAATGATAATATTCCCTAAGATATTATACTTAATACAATCAATAATACTCCCACCTACAAAAATAATTATTAAGAAACTGAATTCACAAATGTTAAATTTCTTATGGGCACCTAATAGACCTAGGATTGCATTAAAGAAACATACTAATAGCTGATCTCAAGGGGGCATTTCATTTCCAGACTTTAATTTATATACTATCTCTTCTATTATAAAAGTTATTACTTTGTTAATAGATCAGTCATATGTTGCAAAATGGAAAGATTATTGGGAACTAATTAGCATTCACTTCATGAAAATATCATTAATACATAAAAATACTATTGTAAATAACCCCATGTTATGGTTACTAAAAGAATTTTGTACTTCATCTATTGCACCAAAATATATAGCTAGTTGCCCATTAAATATTATTATTAGATATCGTAATTTTATATTTATGCATCCTAAATATAAGGAATGGAATTTTATCCTATTCCCTATAATGTATACACAAGGTATTCTTTTATCATCCACCTCTGAAAGAATTCTTCTAGTCACAGAGAATGATTTAAAGTATTGGTATCAGTTGCTGTCTGACAATAAAGTAAAAAATTTAGACTTCTTAAAGCAAGAATTTGATTTGAGAGAAACATGTTGGTTAGAAGTTCAGACTTTTAGACAACATCTTATTAATAAACTTGATTTAATGTCTTTAACAGATATTAAATTTACAACATAGGGTTTCTGATAAAGGTAAGCTCTCACACATGCATAAAATTATTAGAGAAGAAACTCATTACAGTTCAGATACTTATTGGAATTATTTCATTTCCATTAATGGTGAATCACCAAAACAACAAGATAAACAATATATATTGGAATCTGCTTATAAAACTACTTCTTCCATTAATTGGAGACTTTTTACTTGGAAATTTTTACATAGATCTTTCTATACACCTTTAATGATGAATAAAATAAACAATAAAGACAACTTATGTAAGAGATGTAATGTGGAAATAAATGCTGATTGGGCACATATGTTTTATGACTGTATAAAATTGAAGGAATATTGGATGCTAATCAATGATTTTTGCAGGCTCTTTTCACTGATAATTTCATTGTCTCTAAATCACTTATATTATTTAACACCCCTGTTCCTAAAGGTGTTAAAAAAGTTAAACTTCCCTTATTATGGTCTATTCTAGCAGTGGCTAGAAAAATAATAACCAGAAATTGGATTTCAGATACTCCTCCTTCATTTAATGAATTTAAAAATGTTATGACTGAAGTGTGTCATATGGAACTAATGACAATAAAGTCAAGAGCTACTAGAAAAACGTCTTACTATACTATATGGGATACTTTACAAAACCTGTTTAAAAAGTCTTAGTTTCATTAGTAAGACATTACAGTTTAATCAATTGATTTGATTTGTAGTGGATGTCTCTGTAAATATTTTGGTTGTTTTATCAAATGTTATAACTATTTACATTTTAATTGCTTGTATAAGATTGTTATGATATTTATTTTGTATGTTAAAAACAATAAACTTGTTTAAAAAAAAAAAAAAAAAAGGAATCATTTGACATAATTAAAGAATTAGGACTCCCACTCTAATGACCAATAGAAATCTAGATGGCCTATACCTATTTTACTATCTTTACATCAAGATGAACAACTCCTCCCCAGACTTAAACACATCAGTGCTGCATAGGCCCCCACACTCATTGTCCAATAAAAATTGTTTTACCTAAAAAGCTATGAATGAGCTTACTGGATGGACATTACTTTTTTATACTTTTTTATATCTATTGTAACACGATTTTTTTCTCCTAATTAGAATGACAATGCTTATCTGCCTAAGTCTTACATAGTGCAATAAAGGAATAAACAAAGGACTTTGAATTTTTTGTTTTCTAGTTTCATTCAATAAAGTTGTTAATGTACTTGAATAATTGAAGATTATTTTTTCTTTGGACTGGCTTAGAAGCGAGAGTTTTGTTACATCATACTTCATAGCATTAAAATGATCGAACAGCTGGATATTAGGAACTGAAGATTCATCCCATTTATTTTGATACTTAGTGCTTGTTGTGCAGGCTGGCCTTAACAGCATTGCTGGTTCGCTATTTATTCAGTTTTGTTTATGTTACAGTATGGAGCACATCTCGTTTATTTCTACTTTACAGTACAGAGTGCATCTCCTTTTTCTTACTCTACACTACAGAGTTCACCTCCTTTAGTCTTGTGCTACAGTATGGAGTACACCTTCTTTATACCTACTCTAGAGTACAGAGTGTACCTCTTTTATTCCTATGCTATAATAGAGAGCACATCTTCTTTATTCCTACTCTACAGTAGAGAGCACACCTCCATTATTCCTACTCTATAGTACATGGCACATATATAAGTTAAACTGCTGCACAAACCCACACTCCAGTGTAGGGAAATAGAGGAAGTATGGCACCATAGTTCTCTTCAATAGCCTCAAAGGCCATGTAAAATCAATGCAGAATCCAAGAAAGTAATAAAAACTTCAGTTATTGTGAAAAACAATAAAACCTTAGTGCTTTCACCCAAAAAAATCAAGGGACTTCATCAGAGTTATGATTCAAACTAAGTTGCTATACTTAAATGCAAAAGCCCACAAAAATACAAAGTAACCAACTGTCAAGTCAACTTAAAGGCACAGTAACAAAATAAAATCAAGTTGCATGTTTAAACTTTAAAAATCATTGAAACTTAAATGCCTTGGAATAAAATTCTGCCTGCATAACTTTATTTGCATTATTTTAACATAGTCGTCTTAAATGAACTCAAAAAATGGTTGTGATAATTTTCCTAGGAGATGTTCCCCATCACAAAGAAAAAAGAAAAAAAGTGCGTGGGGGGGAGAAAGCTCATACCACATAGAGCAACACACAAAGATATCACTAACTTAAGGCTTTACATTTAAAGAAGCAAGCAAATGAAATACCTTCACTTAAACCATAGGGTCTGGTAGAATTTTTTGTTCTAATCTGCCACTCATACTCCTTACATTCTAACTTAATTTTCTATGGTCCCCTCTATGGTCCACATCAAGAACACAAAAAAACTGAAACAATGGTCATTGTGCATTTGAATACGCTTCCACAAACTCTTCCTGCTATCCTGCTTTTTAACGTCCCTTAAATGTTCATACATTCTGTCTTTTAAAGCTCTTTCAGTTTTGCCAAAATTGAAACAGGGACACTAGGAACAAAGTGCCATATAAACCACTTTTTCAGGTTTTACAGTTACATTTTTAGGGCATAAGATTGTCTCAAATCCTGGCACCTTTACTTTATCCCCTTCTTTAATATAGGAACAATAAGAACAACAGCTACATTTGGACATAGGTAGGTAAGCTTGCTTCCATTAGTTTGTAAGAATTCCCTTTCTAGGTAATTTTTCATGTTCTAGTCCCTTCTGAAAGTGTCTAATGGTTTAGCCCCAAAGTTTACCATGTTCAAGCCACCAAGTTGCAGGTTTTTCTAGTAGTTCCCCAAAATATGCTGAACATCCCTGGCTCTACTGTTGAATGTAAGGATGCACCCACAATTAAATTTCATGTTCTCCATGGGTTTAACATTCACCTTGATACTACTGACACCTAATAAGTGTACATAAAACTGGTCTAGTCTTTTTGTTTAATCTTCTGAAATAACCTATCCAAAATTGGGGTGGGTACCCACGATGTGTTAACATTTCCATTAAAATTTCCCCTTCCTTCAAAAAGGTGTCAGTCTTGGAAACCGTCCTTGCTAAATGAACCAAATGGCCTCTGGGGCCACTTTCTTCAGGTGCAAAGGATGCCAGCTGTTGAAATGAAGCAAGGAGTTTGAATATGTGGATTTTCTGTATAATGTAGAGGAAAACCAATGGTTGGGGTGGTCAACTGTAAGTTCCACATCTAAGTAATTTATGACTTCAAATGATTTAGTCATAGTAAAACTCAAAAAATGAGTAGTGTTGTTGATAAAGGTAAATAATTAATTTAGTTTACCTCACTGTCTTTCCAAAAAAGGACTATGTCATTAAGAAAAAGCCCATATGGGCTCCAGCAGTTGCCAAATGGTGAATTGAACTTATAATTGTGATCTCAATAAGTTAGATCTATGCTTGCAAAGATGGGGCACATGCTGCCCCCATTGCTACACCATTGGCCTGCTTATATATAGTCCCCTCAAACCATATAAAGTTACCTTGTATTTTCCCAAGCTTTTGCATTTAAATATAGTAACTTTGAATCATTACTCTGATGAAGTCCCTTTATTTTTGGGACAAAAGTGATAAGGTTTTATTGTTTTTCACAATAAACAAAGTTTTTTTACTATCTTGGATACTGCATTGATTTTACACTGCCTTTGAGCCTATTGAAGTGAACTGTAGTGCCATTCTTCCTCTATTTCCCTACATAGCACACCTCCTTTATTTCTACTCTGCAGTACAGATCACACCTGCTTTATTCCTGCTCTACAGTACAGAGTGCACCTTTTTTATTCCTATGCTGCAGTACAGAACAAAGTCCTTTATTCCTACTCTGCAGTACAGATCACACCTCCTTTATTGCTACACTACAGTACAGAGCACCCTTGCTTTATTCCTAATCCATAGTACAGTGCACACCTCCTTTATTCCTACTCCACAGTATAGATCACACCTCCTTTATTGCTACACTACAGTACAGAGCACCTTGCTTTATTCCTACTCCACAGTACAAAGCACACCTCCATTATTCCTACTCTAGAGTACAGCGCATACCTCCTTTATTCATATGCTACAGTACACAGCACACCTCCTTTATTGCTATGCTACAGTACAGGGCATGCCTCCTTTATTCCTACTCCACAATACAGAGCACACCTCCTTTATTATTACTGCACAGTAGAGAATGCACTTCCTTTATTCCTGTGGGCTGTACCCCATTATCTTAGGCACTGAGCTTTTGCCACATCTTGTGAAAGACGTGGTGGTCTCGTTCCCTCTTGGAGAAGCTCATGGGTAATATTCTGTGGTGATGACTGGTAGGATTAACTGATAAATCATTTACTGGTAAATAATGGTGCTGCTTTACACAGAATAGGTTAGGTCTTTCCAAGACTTTCCATCACAAATGTGAAGGGCTTATCTGTGTTCCTAGTGTATCTGGACTGCAGTAAGGATGTTAACACCATATATAACCAGAAATTGGAGGGGAAATTAAAGTGTATAGAGGTAGATTTCTCCATAGTATGGCTGACTGAAAAGTCAATCAGACTTGGCTCACTTGATTACAGTAATTTGGGAAGTGTCTGAGAAATCATGTCAGAAGAATACCACTTGCTTTAGTACTGGGATTTTCTTAGTTACATCAAGTAACAGACTGCTGCTGGAGAATGAAATTGACATTTTACTAATGACGCCAGTATTGATACAGTAGACATGGATGGAGAGGCATGTTCCAGTGAGATGTACACCATAGACTCTAAAGTGATAAGCAGATGCTGGTATTTACTGATGAAAAAGTGCTAGACTGAGTATTTTATTGGAAAGAATCCACATAAAGTGCAAATATTTGAGGTGCAACTCCAGGATGAACATGAAAAGTTTTCTGAAGGCAGCCTTCTGAGGGTCATAGTCATTACAAGAGCAGATCCTGCTATATAGGATGACAGGACAGTGGAGACGACCAATGTTATGTTGAATTGTGCAATGAGTAAAACTGTTTCAACATAGAGTCCATTCTCCTAGCAGGCAAGACAGTGGAAAGGATCCTTTTGGAATAACATGATCAGTTCTAGCAAGGAAAATTCAGCGTGTGTACAGCAATATAGAACAATCTAAATGGTAAGGAAAGTAGTGGCAATGGGTTACAAATAGAAAGTAACGTAGATCAACATCTAAAGTCTAGAAAAGGAACACACAATGTAACATATGCTTTGGCTATGCCATTATCTCAGGATCCATGTCAGAGTTGAGTAACTGTATTTGAATGAGAAACTGAAAAGGAAAACAGAAAAATGGAAAGAGGACAATTTATGGGAGGCTTAGAGAATGTTATTTCAAAGATGCAGTGGTAGAAGTCTGGATAACAATAAGTGAGACTGTAGTAGAATATAGGTGAAATGAGAGAATCAAGTGGGAATCTTACTGTTTGTCACTTGCTACCTGATTGACACTCAGATTGTTGAATCTTAAAGTTAAATGGCATTGTGTCATGGTGGCTAGTCTTGGAGAAGAGTGAAAAGACTGTGTAGTGTTGTCCTCATTTTCTCCCTGTTTTCTGAGTTAATGGACTATTGGTGTTGGTGTGTGTGTGTGTGTGTGTGTGTGTGTGTGTGTGTGTGTGTGTGTGTGTGTGTGTGTGTGTGTGTGTGTGTGTGTGTGTGTGTTTTGTTTTTTATGTTCACTTCTGATGTTCGAGTTTCTGAAAATTCGAACATATATATTGTTTGTGTGCATGCTTGCATGTCTTGTGACCTTGAGAGTGTCACTGTTTCTATAGGTGACCTCCCAAGGTTTTATGTGTTTTAAGTTTAAATAATTACATATTGATTAAACAAGACAACATTACTCATAGTGGACCTGAATTAGCTGATGTAATCGTTGGTACTGTTCTTGTTACTCGAGTTACTGGTTGCTTAACTAGCATTAGTTCCTATGTTGCCTCACATTACTAAATTACTGGCCTGTCCCCCAAGTAATTACTGCTACTGTTCCCTCCTGTTCTCACATTTCTTTTTGTACTTGATCTCCTTCTGTGCTTACTGGTTGTCTAACCTGCTGAGTAACAATTTGCCTTACACTGATATGGTCTCACTGTATTTAAATCACCTCTTTAGCCCATGTTTTACCTGTACTTTAGAACTAGGTTTATTGTAACTAGCCATCACTATTCCTTTGCCTTTGTTATATCTAGCCAAATTGTTATGACTGTCCTCACAGGATTTATCTGTCTAGACCCCTATTTCTTGCTCTTGTTTAATTTCTATACCTAGTTGTCCATACTCCTGGGTTATTATGTACTGTTCTATAAATTATCTAAATTAACTTAACCTTATCTCTTAAATTAGTTTTACACTGTCCTCCTTCTGTCTGTGCATTATGGGTTCTCAGTTTTCAATACTTCCTTCTGAGGAAAGCCTGCTTGCACTCACTAACTTGAGGCAGTGTAATAACTGCCTCTTGCTTACTAGTAACTTGTTATTCTTACCAAACACTTGTACCATTTATGTAAACTCAAAATGTCTACAAATTGAAGGCTGACCTCTCACTATCTACTGTTATCAGGAAGCATTACACCTGCACCATGAAACATCCTTTCCCAAAACTCCTAGAAACCTCACAAACAAATATCAGCTACTTATATCTGTAACTGCATTCTTACCCATTTACAAAAAGAACTTTTGGCACTGAAATTCATGTGTCCCTCAGAGCCTACAGCCTCACATGATAAAGTCCTAGTTATCAGCAACTCTGTAGTTAGACAAACAGATTCTACCCTATCCATGCTGGACAAGAAGATGATGACAGTTAGTTCTTCTAAGGTGCCAGAATTAATAATGCAAATAGAGTCCTTAGAATCTTCCACCTTAAATGTGACTATGACTTTGGTGTCGCCCATGAGAGGGTGAATAAGCTTAAACTCATTTTCCTGAGGGAGCTGCAGACATTCTGGAACTCTATGCATAACACTGACACAAGTACAACTGCAGTCTTAACTAGCATCATTCTACCAACACCAACAATGATGTCACAGTATGAGGGCAAAATAGTTTTAATGACTGGCTGAAGATCTTGTGCCATTCAAAAAGTATCCGGTGTGTGTCAGCATGGGAACAAAATGCTGACAGGTCAATCTGCTTTACCAGAAATGGACTGTACCTCACCTTCTTGATTTCTGCATATTAGCTAAAAGGTTTGCAGGCCACAGAGTACTTTCTAAGGCAAAGTGCATCACAGAATAAATTTCAGTATAGCCTGCATAAATATGACACTGCCTTATGAACGGAATTTAAATAAGAAAATGCCCAAACTTGAGGAACTCATGACCCTTGAGCACATCCACATCTGTAATGCAATAATAACTTGGTTTTACAGCATTGATATTACTTTTCTATACCTGGGTTGAACTCTTACCATTCATTCATACCTACAAGACACCATGGGGGCATCTCTATATACATCTTAGATTTATCTTTTCATGCCAAATTCCAAATGATACTAACTTTAGGCTTTTTAAACACCTAGTCACCTTAAACAAAATCAGCTATCATACACTTATGAATTATACATCCCCATCCATGTTTCCTGTTGTTCATAATTTATACCTATATTACTTGTTATAGATATCAATTAAATCAAATGCGCTGCTTCTATATGACTTTGACTGTTGTTTGATCAGCTGGCATATCTATGGAGCATATAAAAAATACTCATGGTATTTTTTAGACAATGTGAATGCCAGGTCTCTTGACCAAATTATATGCTGCCCAGTAAGGGTGCAAATCTTCTTGTCCTTGTCTTCAACAGTAATTATCCATGTCTATGCCCAGGAAAGTGTCTCCTACTCTCTGGTTAAGTCTGCCCACCAAGCTATTATATATCGGGGTCTATATCAGAAGACCAAATGGAAATAACAGCAAATGGCAAAACATCGAAAAGATTGAACCTCGAAGTGCTGTTTGTGTGATCGCGGTAAGTGAAGATTGGAATATCTGCCCTTTCCTCACTGTAGTGCGATCTCGGAGTTGGAATTTATATTTAGCGGGGGGGGGCACAGCCCCCCACAACAGCAAGTTTGAGAACCGGTCTTTTCAATATTTTGTCGTTCGCTGTTATTTCCATTTGGTTTTCTGATATAGACCCTATATCAGAACTAATACCTGTCCCCACAAACCCTACTACATTTAAATAGCACTCCAGAGCAGACCTATTGTTCTCAGATAACCAAGTTAATTCTCAGCATAGACCCCCTCCATTAAGTAACCCGACAAAGCTGATACATTTACCTCTCAACATGGATGTCCCCACTAAGTACCTTGACAAAGCTGATGCATTTCCTTCTGATTTCTACTGTCATCTACAACATCTGCACAAAGGGCATCTGTTCTCATACTCACCAAATACAATGGAAAATTCAGGAGTAAATATTTATTGTGGAATTCACATAAATCAGTTATATAATGGAAGCAGAAGGCTACTTGACATATATAGAAGAACCTCCTATCTTCACCACAAAAGAGATGCAAGACAGGTTGCCAAAACTCTAAAGCATTCTATTAGAAAAGGTAAGGCTACCTACAAATTAAAAAAAAAAAAAAACTCAGAAAGTCAGACATAGCATAGTATCCACTTAATCTGAATCTCAGCCATCACCAACATCCTAGCTGACAAACCAACTTGACTGTGACTACACAACTTTGATTGCTCACCTAACTGTACTTCCCCCTGTAATCTTTTGGGATCGAGTCCTAATATCTCTATCTAAATTCAAGAACACCACACTGCTTATCTTGTTTCAGGCATTATGCCTGGTTGCTTCCTTGTAAGTTAAAAATACAAGTTTGCCCACCTCCTTCTTAATCTTTATTTATTTATTTATTTATTTATTGACATTTGTTAACCAGGTTAGTCCACTTGGGCCAGGAGCCCTTTTTCAGTGGAGACCCAAGGAGAAAAGCTCCAGTTACAGAGAGTTTAAGTATACATAACAGTTTAGTTTACAATTAAAAAAACAATTATTATTAGCAGTAAAACTTCACAGTGATAAGTTAAGAGGCATAACAGGGATAAGATCAGTAACACAAAATGTACAAATAAGTACTATACATCAAAATTTTTGTTTTGTTTACACATAGCTGATGTATAACTAATGTGGTAAGGTGTATAGCGAGTTGTGGTATTTTAGGAATAGTACAAATTATGAGGTGTGAGAGATGAGAGTGCATGAATGGGGTGGAAGGGATATCTAGAGGTGTAATGTGATGTTAGAGAAAAATATGTGGGAAATAATATGCTGAGAGGATTGTATGAGATTGTGGTAAAAAGGAATAATATTGGAGTGGTAAAAAGTATGCTGAGAAGTTGTATGGGATTCTGAAATACAGAAAAGTATTGGAGTTAGGTAAGGTCATGACAAGTACAAGTTTTGGTTCTAATAAAGTGAAGTCTGAGTTCTTTCTTAAACTGTATAGGGTGTGTAATGGAGCGTTGGGACATTCTCAACTTAGATTCAGAAGTGTCCAAGTTTATACAAGAAATACCTAGCTTTGCATATAGGAATAAGAATAATTTACATAGATTATTGTGTGGTAATGTTTTAAACACAGATATGGTTGACAAGAGTTATGAAGGCACTACAACTTGTAACAAGTGTAATTATTGTCAGTATATATCAAATGTTAATGCATTTATACATCCTTTGACAGGTGATTTTATTGATGTAAAGGTAAATGCTAACTGTAACACTAAACATGTGATTTACCTAGCCAGATGTTTAATATGCTCATCCTACTATGTAGGAAAAACAGACAGAATGTTTAAAGAAAGAATAAGAGAGCATTTGTATCAAATCCGTATTCATTCTGAAGTAAATGCATTATCTAAACATGTTATCAGTGCAGGAGAAACACATAGCTTTACCTTTTCAGCACTACAAGTAACTGGAACTAACATAAGAGCAGGTGACATTAGAAATTTAACAGAATCCATTGAGACAGAATGGATTATAAAAACTAAAGCACACCGCTACCCTGGTCTTAATGATAGAGTTCCATTAAAACCAAGCCTTAAAAAAAGAAGACATAAAATTTAAAAATCAAATAAGTTATTTTAATGAACATTACCACATATATGAAATCAATATTAACAATAAAAATGAAATATTTATAAGAATAGATTACACATATATGCATATATATTGAATATGTATTTTTATATACATATATTTACATTTGGGTATATGTATATATATTTTTGTCCTAAATATTTTTATTGCATAAATTTATATATTTACATTAGGTTTGAGAATTTTTTATATATATACATATATTTATACAATTTATATGTGTATATATATATATATATATCTATATATATATATATATATATATATATATATATGTATCACCAGTATTTGATGCATTTAATATATGGTTTTGACACATAATATATTGCAATGCTTTGGTTAAAATTATACATATTTATTATGTTATTTGCAGTTAACAAGTTTTACTTTAGAATTGTTGTTATTATTTCTGTTTATTATTAATAGAATTTATAATGAGCAGTAAAAATGATGTGTTTTTAAGATAAAAGAAATACATAAAATTTTTATAGGCACACCTAGTTTTTATATATCATAATTTATTGATATAATTGAAATGTTTTTAATATAGAATGTTTGTTCATGTTTTAAAACATTGGGCGCAAAAGGAAGGTGTCTCTTTAAAACTAAATTGTTTTATTCTGATAATTGAACTTGAATTTGTATATATAGCAGCTTGTACTTCTTTTTGTTTGTGGTTTGACAAAGCTTATCAGCGAAAGCGCTTACCGAATAAATATATTCCTGAATCAACGTTTTGGTTGTTGGACTGAAAAGTCAATATTTAAAGAAGTTATTTAGTGCATTGGATTCATATAGCATTTGAATTGGTGTTTTGGCGCCAATTCTGTGATTATCATCAGAACTTTTGGTTTAAGAGCTTTCATATACGGGGAGTGAAATACCAACAGGAGATTCTATTATTTAGTGAATACTGGCTTTTATCTGTTTCCTGTTGGTTTTCTTGAGTTTGCCAGGGACAATCGTTTTATTACTATACATTTCATCATACATAACAGTTTAGTTTACAATTAAAAAACAATTATTATTAGTAGTAAAACTTCACAGTGATAAGTTAAGAGGCATAACAGGGATAAGATCAGTAACACAAAATGTACAAATAAGTACTATACATCAAAATTTTTTTTTGTTTACACATAGCTGATGTATAACTAATGTGGTAAGGTGTATAGCGAGTTGTGGTATTTTAGGAATAGTACAAATTATGAGGTGTGAGAGATGAGAGTGCATGAATGGGGTGGAAGGGATATCTAGAGGTGTAATGTGATGTTAGAGAAAAATATGTGGGAAATAATATGCTGAGAGGATTGTATGAGATTGTGGTAAAAAGGAATAATATTGGAGTGGTAAAAAGTATGCTGAGAAGTTGTATGGGATTCTGAAATACAGAAAAGTATTGGAGTTAGGTAAGGTCATGACAAGTACAAGTTTTGGTTCTAATAAAGTGAAGTCTGAGTTCTTTCTTAAACTGTATAGGGTGTGTAATGGAGCGTAATTGGGATGGGCAGTTATTACATGCCTGGGATAGGGTGGATTTATATAGTAGTCTGCCGATAGGTTTTTTTTGGGCTGGTAGATGTCAAGGAGTTGTTGGTTAGAAGTACAAAGTGTGCGAGTTGGGGTGTAGATGGATACCAAGGAAGAAAGGACAGGGCAGGAGGATGGTTTATAAAGTATAGAGTGTATAATGTGTAACTGAGATAGAAGGAGTTGTTGAGGGAGTTCTAGCCATTTTAGTAAGTTGAGTCCGAGGCAGTGGTGTGAGTTATGTGGGGAGTTTGTGATGAATCTTGCTATTTTGTGGTAGGTTTGTTTGAGTTTGGCCAGGGTAGTTATTTGAATATTAGTTAGTATTGCGGTGGCATATAGAAGGGAGGGGAGAAGAAGAGCCTGAGCCAGGGACAGTCTAGCATCAGAGGTCAGGAATCTATGGTTTCGATAGAGCATAACCAGCTTTTGGTGAGTTTTTTTTATACTTTGAAGGATGTGTAGGTTAAATTTAAGTTTGTCATCAATGATGGCTCCTAGAAATTTGATGTGGGAGTCAGGATGTATGGTGGTGTTATTGGAGGATGATATGATAAAGGTAGATTTTAGGTGAAAGAGAGTCCTTGGGAGGAATAGCAGGATTTTGTTTTTTTTAGGGTTTAGGATGAGTAGATTATCAACTAGCCATTTTTCAACAGATAGAAAGGTGTCCTGGCTAGAGTGTGAAGGTCAGAGATATTGTTGGTAGTGCAGATGAGAGTTGAAACATCAGTGTACTGGATTAGACAGATTGTTTCAAAGAGATATGAAGTTCATTTGTAAAGATACTGTACAGGAGGAGACCCAAGATGGAGCCTTGAGGCACCCCAGCTGTCACTGGGAGGTAGGGTTAGCAGGAGGAGAGCCATCGAACAGACTGCTGTCTATGAGACAGATAACTAGAGAAGAAGGCTAGGGTGGAGGGAGATAGGGTGAGGTTGGAAAGTTTAGTCAGAAGTAAAGGATGAGAGGCAGTGTTGAAGGCTTTTGCGAGGTCGAGGAAAAAGCTGGATACTAGGAGGTTTTTGTCACGGGCTTCAGCTATTGGATGTGTAAATGACAGGGAGGGCTGTAGAGGTTCTGTGGTAAGGGCGGAAGCCATGCTGGGTGGACGTGAGGAGGTTCTGTTGGAGGAGGTAGTTTAGGAGTTGTGAGTGTATACATTTTTCCTTAATTTTGGAGAGAAGAGACAGGATGGCAATTGGACAAAGGTTTGATGGGTCTGTTGAATTCCCGCCTTTATGCAAGTGGATAATGAAGAAGGATTTCCAAATGTCTGGTACTGTTGCTTCCTGGATAGATCTATTAATTAAGAGGGATAATGGATAGGCTATGGATTCTGCAGCTAATTTGAGGAAATCCAAGAAAACAGTCGAGTCCAAACAGGCTGTGCAAACTTTTATTCCATAAAAAACAGGTAAAATGGTGATAAAACCGTGAGCGCTTTCAAAATAACCCTTCTTCAGACAATGAAACAGCTTTCATGAATCTATTTAAATGCATTTAAAAACACAACCACCAATCATCTCACTGCCCTCCTTTTCCTAAGGGCTGGTCTTAAAGGTATACATGTATTCAACCCTGGAGGATGGTTTGCTGCTAGTTCTATGATCCAGTGTAGTTCATTACATTCAGTGACATTCACTATACCCCCCTTCTACTCACATGAGTAACCTGTATAACCATGAACTTAAAAGTGTGTGTTGGATTCTTAGAAGTATGCACATACAGACCATTTTGTTCATCTTTCTGTCTAATGCTGTACAAATGATGTTGTATTCTGATTTTCAATTTACAATTAGTTTTCCCTACATAGTAAATCATTTGTCCCTTAAGGAAATCCTGATAGTCCCTGTGGATTTTCTTAATTTTATTTGCTTGCAACTTCTTTTCAAACAGGTTAATGCTGTCAACAGCCTCTGCATGTTTATTCAAATGGAACCCAGTAGTATACTGTTCCAGTTGCTTTTGTATTTTCTCTATATCACTGCATAATAACTGCTCAACAGGAGAGAAATATTCTATCAAGAGCTGCATATAGCGATAGCTAGTCTCTAAATTAATCTGTTTCCAGCATGCAAGTAAATCAGGGAACATTTCTCATCTTTACCTGGCCGAGGGAACCACAGGAAAGAACTGGTCATCTTCAGCACCCTCGGATGATGGAAGGGAGAAGGTCAACATCTATTCCAGGTCAGGAACAACGAAGTGAGGTGAATAATTCGGAAGTGATGCCTACAGAGATTTTATCCTCTGTAGAAGCAACAACAAGCATGGTGAATTAGTTGCAGGATGTGGAGCCAGTAAGCCCAGCACAACCAAACAATTTACAGCTAGGAGCCAGGCCTAAAACTTTTAACTTGACAGAAATGGGAAAGGGGTTGAATTTTCCCACTTTCCCAGTACCAGTGCGCAAGAAGAAAGAACACCAGAGATGCCGCTTCCAACAGAGGAAAGTGAAGAGACGGAAAACAGTGGATTGACTATTATGGGTGACTATAATATATTTCATTTATCTAATGTGGTTTTAACCCCAGAAAAGTTACAAGTTTTGGGGAAAGTACTGAGTTTTATACCAAGCAGAGGCTTAAAAGTAAGTGATGTTATTTTATATTTGCATATGTTTGTGCACAATATAGCACTGAGGGAAATGTATGGCAATAATATGAATGCACGTACAATGTTAAAACATCCAAGTACATTTGTACCAATAATACACCCAACAATACAAACTTTTTTAAGGATGTGAATTTGAAATTAGGAATTATTTTGATAAATGTTATAGCAAATATGATAATATGAATGCTTCTGAAAAGGAAGCACTAAATTCTTTGATAGAAGATGAACGTATTGTAATTAAGTCAGGAGACAAGGGTTGGGGTCTTGTTTTGAATACTGCAGCATATACCTCAGCTTTAAATGATTTACTTAAAGATGCACAAACTTGTTCAAGTGTTGCACCTATAATGGTGAGAAATATAATTTGTAAAGTGAGAGCAAAACTTGAAGAACTTAAGGGACAGGGATTGCTGGAACAAGATTTGTTAGACTTTGTTCATATTGAACATCCTGTGACACCAATATTTAAAGCGCTTCCAAAAATCCACAAAAATGTAATACCACCACCCATGAGACTGGTAGTCTCAGGTAGGGGGTGGATAACAGAATACCTATCCATATGGGGGGGAACTAAACTGAAAAATAGTGATGCAGTGTTATCCACACGTATTAAAAGACACTAGACATTTTTGAATATGTTATCGGAGGTTGTAGAAAACAAAACAGTGGCCAATGTATTAATGGTCACTCTTGATGTCAATAACCTTTTTATTGTTATTAGTGATGATTGTGGCTTAAATGCCATTAGGGAAGTGCTAAAAGCAAAGACAGTGTTTGTTAGGAGAACAAACCAGTTAATTCTGGAAGTTCTACAGCTCATACTTGAAAATAATGTATTTATGTGTAATGGTACATACTATAGGCAAAGACAGGGTGTGGCTATGGGCACACCCTGTGCAAACTCATGCACTAACCTAGTGTTGGTGTATTGGGAAGAAATTTGTTTGTGTCTTTTGGCTTTTCCCAGTTAGGGGTCACCACAGCAGAACTCCGGTCCGCTAATAATTGGTAGCGGATTTTTACATACCGGGTTACCAGCCCTGATGCACAACCTTCAATGAAGGCATGCCCCATTCATGTATGCCTCCACACAGAAGACGCTCTAGCTGAGAATCGAATGGGACAACGTCTTGCTATGAGGCGACAATGCTACCGCAGCACCACCACTGCAGTCTCATGTGTATTGGGAAGAAATTAATGTCATTAATGACCAATGGTGGAGTGACCATTTACTGCATTATGTTCGATTTGTGGATGATGTTTAGATTTTATGGCAATGTAGTGAAAATGAATGACAAGGTTTGTTAAGCATCTAGAGACAACCACGGATTTTCTAAGGCTTACAGTAAAAGTGATTTTAAATCTATAGAATTTTTGGATACAAGAATAACCAATGATGTAGGGACTGGCATGTCAACCTCTCTATATAAGAAAAATTGTTGGAGCAATCACTGTCTAGAATTTTCAAGTATGCATCCTAGACGTACTTTTAAAAACATAGTAGTGGAACAGGGTTTATGTTTTGACTATGAACAGAAGAAGCCAACTTTTAAAAAGTGCTGGAAAGCTTACAGAACCATATGGTACAAAGGGCTACTCAAATAACCTGATGAAAGAGGGATTAGAAGTAGTGAAGAGAGATAGAAAGGGAAAGGCCAGACCATGGTTTAACGTTAATGAGACACAAAGCCGTGAGCATGACACAATGACACAAAACAGTAACATAGCAATCAGTAATAAAAATAGGCTTATGTTACAATACAGTAACAATATTAATGGGGTCTGAGAAATAATTAAACAAAACTGGAAAATCTTGTTACGTGAGGATAGATTCAAAAATATAGTGGACAAAGAACCAAGCTTTCGTTTTAAACGAAACAGTAATCTGAAAGCTATGTTGTGTAAAGAACCAGGAATGAGAAATAAAAACAAAACTATGTTAACATCAGATAAAACAGGTACTTTTCCTTGCAGGCATTGCAAGACATGCTTCATGATTAGTGATAAGAATAGCTTTGTTCACCCCATAAATAAAAAGGAATATATATTTAAGTTATATGCAGACTGCCATACGGAGAATGTTGTATATATATATAGAGATGTGCCAGTCATGCCCCAGTTAGTATGTAGGGAAAACTAATTGTAAATTGAAAATCAGAATACAACATCACTTGTACAGCATTATACAGGAAGATGAATGAAATGGTCTGTATGTGCATACTTCTAAGAATCCAACATACACTTTTAAGTTCATGGTTATACAGGCTACTCATGTGAATAGAAGGGGGGGGCATAGTGAATGTCACTGAATGTAATGAACTACACTGGATCATAGAACTAGCAGCAAACCATCCTCCAGGGTTGAATACTTGTATACCTTTAAGACCAGCCCTTAGGAAAAGGAGGGCAGAGAGATGATTGGTGGTTGTGTTTTTAAATGTATTTAAATAGATTCATGAAAGCTGTTTCATTGTCTAAAGAAGGATTATCTCAAAAGCGCTCACAGTTTTATCACCATTTTACTTGTTTTTATGGAATAAAAGTTTGCACAGCCTGTTTGGACTCAACTGTTTTCTTGGATTTACATTTTTTTTGGCAAGTGAGTCCTTAAGGAGAGGAAGAGAGGATTTTTATTTGCTAATTTGAGTAAAGTGGGTGGGAGATGGTCTGAGGAGGGAGAGCAAGGTTTAAGCTTCAGAAGGAATGTTTTAATATATGAGGTTGGAACTGATTTGAAGGAGAAAAGGTTACTGTTTTGTGGCTTGGGAGGGATACAGGTGGAGTTTGTGTTGAGTTTGAGGGTGTAAGTTTCTGGACAGTGTCAATGAAATGTCTATTGAGAAGGTTAGCAGTTTCTAGAGAACTGTTGTTTGGGTAAGGGGAGTGATTTGAAGGGAACCCAGGATTGAAAATTTTCTTTAAGGGGGACCAGAATTTCTGTGGATTGATTTTGCAGTTATTTTGGGGAGAGTTATAATATGATTTTTTTGTCCTCACAGACATGTATTTTGACAAGGTTCTGAAGTTCTTTGTACTTGTGAAACAAGGAATGTTGTTTAGTCTTAGTCCAGGCATTCCAAATATTGTCATGTTTATGCATGAGCAATTTAGTTTCTTTAGAAAGCCAGGAGGCAAAGTTAGATTTGATTCGAATACACCTGGTAGGGGCTAGGGAGTTGAGGATATCTAGGAATATGCTATTAAATTTGTGAACAGCATCATTCAGAGGAATTTGTTTGAGGATGGACCAGTCAATGCTAAAGAGGATAGAGTTGAATTAGGTAATATTAAAGCTATTTAGTTTACGATATTCTCTATAAGAGTGAGGTCTTTCTGCCTGGGAAGAGTGTTGTATAATGGTAGTAGGAAGATGGTCACTCAAAGAGTTTGCTAAGGTAGTTGGCCTGTAGTAAAGGTTAGGTGAGTTAGTGAGAATCCAGTCGATGGTCGAATTGGAAGAGGTGGTATTGTGTAGGTGGGTGGGGGATGTTATCAGTTGGTGGAATCCATGGAGGTTGATACTGAGCTGTAGGGTGTTAGTAGAAATTCTGGTCCAGTCAATGTTAACATCGCCTAAGATGAGAGTTTTGTAGGGTATGTTGTGAAAGAACCAAGAGAGGATAGATTCTAGGATTGGAATATTATTACCAGGGGGATATATATGGAGGCAATGACAAATGTCTTATGGGGATTAAGATGGCAGTTTATTTATTTATTTATTCCAGTTTGGTGACTGGGGAAGTCCACTGGGCTCAAGAGGCCATTTTCAGTGGAGGCCCGGGGAGAAAAGCTCCACAATACAAAGTTACATTACATAGAAAATTACAAGAAAAATTAAGAAAAGTTAAGAATGATAAGTTCATCTGGGTGGAAATCAGGAGTATGTGTGGTGATGATGGAGAGGTTAAGGCTATTAGAATGGAGGAAGGCAACACCACCGCCCTTTTTAGTAATTCTATCACAGCAGTAGATATTGTAACCAGGTGGCAGTATTTCATTGCTAGTTATGTGGGGTGTTAACCAGATTTCAGATAAGGCTAAGATGTGACGGGTGGTTTGGGCTATCCAAGCATGTAGCTCAATGATTTTGTTACTGAGACTTTGTATATTTATGGCATAGATAGAAAGGTGTTTGTGCTGTGAGGTTTGACTTGAGGGAGGTTGAGGAGGGAGTGGATGATGGGATGATGTAGGGGTGGAGGAGCTGATGGTGGGTGTAAGGTTTTGGGCAGTGGCGAGCAGGCCTGGATTTAGGTGTATATCACCAGCAGGTAGTATGTTGCTGGGAACTGAGGTAGAGTGTGTTAGAGAGAAAAAGTGGTGGTGGAGTTGTGGCCCGGGTTTATAGGAGAGGGGGTAGCTGTCAAGTATAATGAGTTTATGATAGCAGTAAAAGGTGAGGTTGAAGAGAGATGGGGAGATGAAGATGGAGTGAGATGGAGGGGAAGGTTTGAGAGTACATGTGGTAGGAGAGTATAGAAATGTTTGGTAAAGGTTTGTATGATAGGAGGTTAGATTTGTGAGTAGAGTTAGGATTGGTAATGTTAGGTATAGAAGTAGCATGTTTATTTATGTGTTGAGTGTACGAGGGATTATGAGAATATAGATTGGTTTGAGAATGGAGGAAGTAAAGTAAGTAGTGATGGTGTAAGAGGTGGAAAATGTGAGGCAGAAGGTGAAGTATTAGTGGTTAGAAAATACCAGGAAGGGGAGGTATTAGAGGTAGGCAGGAAGTGGAGTGTGGGTGGTCGATATGGACAGGAAGGGAAGGGTCTTAATAGTATAAAGTGGGGGAGGGTGGGAATGTGGGTAGGGGAGCAAAGTAAGCCCAAGCATTGCAAGGGTGAAAGGAGTGGGGCCACACCAGCAGGAGTTTCAGAACCCAAGAAAAACTATCAGGGAAGCTGGTAAGTTAAGTTTAAGAGGAGCCAAAAGTGACTGGGAAATGAGTAAAGAAACAGGCACAGGGAAGAGAGACTAAACAGGATAGAATGAAAGGAGAAAATAACAGCATGGAAAAGCTAGCAAAGGTGAGCAGGATAGAGTAGTGCAGAATGGCAGGCTAAAGAGAGATGTAGATAGAGATAGGAGCACACAAGATAGGGGTCTTAAGAGCAAGAGTTACCTGTAGGAGGCAAGGGAGGGGGAAAAACAGAGTAGATAGAAGATGGTGGACTAGGGAGCATCCTGGTGATGTGCAGGAGGCAGCAACCAAGGGAAAAAAGAGAATACAAAACAGTACTGGTAAGATGTAAAATACGAAACTTTAACAGGACATACTCTCAAAAATTACTCCCAAAAAATAGAGGTAGGCAGTCTAAGGACTCTATTTGCATTGCTAATTCTGGCACCTTAGAGGAATTAACTGTTATCATCTTCTTGTCCAGCATGGATAGGGTAGAATCTGCTTGTCTAACTACAGAGTTGCTGATGACTAGGACTTTATCATGTGAGGCTGTAGGCTCTGATGGATACATGAGTGTAGAATTTAATCTTAGCATCTTCTCTGGGAATGTGTCAGAAACTTAAAGAACTGCTGTAGTGATCCCACTATAGAAAGCTGGCCACACCACAAACCCAAGTAACTGCAGACCCATAAGTCTCACCACTAGCATTTGTAATGTTTTAGAACATATCATAGTTTGTGTCATAAATGACATAGGGAACCTGTAGTCCCTTCATCCAAATGACTTTGGTATTGTTAAGGTCAGATCCTGTATACTCAGTCTAAATGATTTTTTGATATGGTCATTAAAACTACAGATATTGGCCACTCTGTCCATATTACTTATCTGCATATGGCTAATAAATTCACTATAATTCCACATGGAGATATTATTGACAAACTTACACAACTTAAATTAATCCAAAGTCATCTGATAGGCAGGACGACAGTCAACTAACTCACAGACAGGACCTACACAATAATGTTTGGGGTACCTCTGTTACACAAAAGAAGTTCACATTGGAGTTTCCTAGGGCACTGTCTGGTGACAAATCCTGCTTAGCATACATTTTTGTAACATGAAGGCAGAAAGTAATTCACTATGTCTCACTATGTTTGCTGATGACTGCACTGGCTGTTATTATACACTCCCCTTAGGACATTCGTATATTTCAATGCAGACTTCATCAGACTAACACCTGGTTTATTAACCATAGGTGAGTGGCTGTTGTCAGTTTGCCCATCCTGGAGGGATTAAGGCAACCTAGCCTTGCTGCAATAAGCAGAAGTTGAGCCTGGTGAGTTCTGCTCTGGCTAATTGGTGAGTCATTTAGATGAGTGGAAACATATTCCCAGAAACTGGTATACACTTCCCAAGGGCAGCATTAGTGACACTCACAAGGGGGCTGTGTGAAGGCAGAAGTTAGGGCAGACTCCCCTGTGACAGCATGATGCTGTGGCAGTGTCCTTAATCTCCTGACTAGATCATGGATCAGGGAGGCTGAGGAGTGTCTGTCCTGTGACAGCATGTTGCTGTAGCAGTGTCCTTAATCTCCTGACTGGATCATGGATCAGGGGAGGCTGCGGAGTGTCTGTCCTGTGACAGCATAATGCTGTGGCAGTGTCCTTAATCTCTTGACTGAATCATGGATCAGGGAGGCTGAGGAGTGTCTGTCCTGTGACAGCATGTTGCTGTAGCAGTGTCCTTAATCTCTTGACTGAATCATGGATCAGGGGAGGCTGAGGAGTGTCTGTAAGACCTGTTAAATAAGGAACAGAGCTAGTAGCAGCTGATGGTCAGCTGCAGTGTGTAAATAAGAAAAAAATAAAGGAATTCAAGGATTTTAAATGTAATGACATCATCAAATTCTATGACTAGGTTTCAAAATTTACTCACGGCAGAATCAGCTCCGGTAATGAAATAGCAGTTAGCTTCATGAAGGTGTTCTATGCTCATTAAGCTAAAGCTGCCTCCTGACCAGAACAAAATATAATGAGAAATTCAAAAACAATTGTCCTTAGCTGCCCTCCAAAAAATCTTTAAATTATTCAGCAATTCCAAACCCCTCATATCAAGCATGGTGTCAGAAATATTGCTAAAAAGTTGAAAAATACTATTAAGCCTGCTAAAGCAGTCCATGAGCATAGGTTTGCACTGGAAGCTAAGCATAACTATAAATCCCTCTTTGGCTATGCTAGGAAACTAAGGAATAAAACCCGATATTGCTTGGAAATTATTCAAAACATTACCACCTGTTCACACCCAACAGACATTGATAATGTACTAGCAAACAAGATCAACGATAGTTTTAATCCAGAAACTTCTTTTCAAAAAGTCTATACATTCCTGAATACCTTAAACCCCCTATTATCACAAAGGAATATGTATGAAAGTGCTTTATACATCCCTGAATACCTTAAACCCCCTATTATCACAAAAGAATATGTATGAAGGTGCTTTCTAACAGCAATAATATTTCTTTCATGGAGCCAGACAAAATAATTTCCAAAGTAACAGGCCTAAAACACATCTTTGAAGTGTAGTAAGAAAGCTTACACTTTTAGTAATACACTACATGTCCTTAACTGAGTATCACTAAATGCTCTATCCAGAGATGTTGCTGTCTCTTCATTCCAATAAAATCTTCCTACGTGTTCTAAACACACAATCCTCACTTAAAATAAAAAGAGTTAAAGCCAACCCTGTCCCATGGCTACCCTTAGCAACTAAACAACTCATGAAAGAGACAAAGCATGGAAGGTCTAGACACAAAATAAAGCAGCTCCTACTTTCCTATCACATAGACAATTAAGAAGCCTAATAAAACAACATATCACTAAAGATAAGAAAGCCTATTCCTCAACCAGTCAAAACATCCACAGTAATAATCCAAAACTCTTTTGGGCCTAAATCAATAAACAGTTAATTGAGAGACAAGCTACACAGCCAACCACAAGTAGATAGAAACAAAATTATACCATAGCCAGACTATTTAATAGCCACTATATGCAAAACAGTACAGTAATTAACCAATCAGGCAACTAATCAAGCTCCTGCTTTCCCTACTCAATCAGATAACCTTCTTTGATAGTTCTCCTTCTAACCCTTTCCCACGGATATCATCAAAAAATACCTAAAAAAATTAAAACCTACTACAACTGTCCCTGACAATCTACTTGATGAATAACTTGAAATAGCAGGTGATGTGATTGCATATCCAGTTTCAAATCTGATAAATTGATCCATATCTAAAAATAAAGTCCTCTTGCTATAGAAAAAAAAATATTCATTATTTCAATGCACAAAGGTAGAATCAGTACAGATCTTTCAAACTATAGGCCGACTGCCATTTATCTTACTCAATCAAAAATGTTAGAAAAAAATGCATGCATACACAACTTCTCAGCTATCTCATAGATGACTAGCTTCTGTCTTCAACCCAACATGACTTCTGTCCTCATTACAGCACAGCTACTGCTTTGCTGAATTGTAATACATTCACCACCCATAGAAATGCCAGAAGCCTATTCTCCATCATCTTCCCAGACTTATCAAAAGCTTTTGATAATCTCCCACTGGAAACTCTTATATAACTGTTATACTTACGGTTCACCATCTCTTCACTGCAATGGTTCCATAGCTATTTCTCAAACAGAGCACAAGCAGTGAAACAGAAAAATGGCTTCTCTACCTTCTTGACAGTAATTATTAGTGGCTCACAAGGATCTAAACTAGGCCCCATAGTTTTCAATATATTCATCAATGACCTCTACACTGCAACAAAAGTGCTAACCTAGTCCAATATGTTGTTGACTCAGCCCTAATCTGCTCTGCCAAAACTCTAAACCCAAAGACCTTACACAACAGTCTTTCTTATCAATTGAAACATACCTAAATAATTCACAACTACTTCTAACCCATAAAAAATACTAAATTACTGCTCTTTATCCTAAAGCACATCTCCCCCAAAACAACACTACTTACTATCATCTTTGGCCACAGCACCACAATAGAACAAGTAAACTACTCAAAATTATCGTGTGTCATCATAGATGCCCAGCTGAAATTCAACCAATATGTATTACATGAGATAATGATACTCATCAAAAACTGGGTATGTTATACAGAGCAAAACCCATTTCACTGACATAACCAGAATATGTATACTCTCTCCTTCCATATTGCCATTTCTCCTCTGTGCTGTGTCAGTCTTCATTAATCTTCAAGTTTCACAACTGTCCGAACCTCAGCTGCAGGTGACTCTCTGTGTTTTGAAACTGGGTAACCAAGCAATGGAACCACATCCTACTGCTACAGAAATCCATTTAGAATGCAATACAACTGAGTGCACCTCTAGGCATTTCTGCAGTTACCTCCTACTGATGCCTCCAGGCATCAAATATTGCTTGTTCTTATATCCATTAATAATTCCAAAACCATGCTACATACAGGGTATCAGAAGATTTCATCTTAAAGCTTACATGATGGCAAACACCATTGTATTGGTATGTGACCTCTGTCTAATGGAGCTAAAGAGATATGGAATCTTATTTGTATTCCATTTATTTGTATAGTAATAATATTCATATTTCTGTAAATATCTCAACATTCCGATAATACAGACAGAACTGCATAGCCTCATATGAAAGCTGATAGTTGTGAAGAAAAGTCTGCTAGCAGTATGTGTCTTGCTTGAATAGCAACTAAGATATCATAAACTGTTATAAATTAATATTCACTGCCTTTATTTTACCTTATAAAATCCATTTTAAAGCATCAAACTGAATGAATGCCACCAATGAGAAGGCTCATTTATTCTGAATGGGTTGCTATTTACAGTTTTCTAGTAACACTTACCGTCCAGATATATGAATATTTGTGTGAACTGTAAAGTGCTAACTTTATTTTTTAAAGGCTGAAGCCACACCCTCTTTGAGTTAAAGGTACACATGTAAGGGAGCTATAATGGAGGGAATGAGTTAAAACTCAACTAAAACTTGACTATTACATCAATAGGTATATTCCTGTAGCTCTTCAGGATAAATGTCACTATTATTTTCAGCATGACATGTCATCAAACCATTTCACCTCATTCAGATCCTATGCCCCACAATCAGTCTTCACCAGTACCTGAATAGTTTTACTAACATCTCCTGGCTGTACACATTGTTTTGTGCTATACTTCTAATATAAATCTTATAAAGGCCATATATTTGTCTCTTAACCTGGTTTATACCCTACCTATTAACTGGAATATTACCATTTTCTACCCTGCCTAATTCTTCCCCTCACCTGTATTCTGTATTTCTTTGAATTTTAAGCACTAATCACTTGATCTATTATCTATGTGACACACCCACTTATACACTTCTTCAAATGCTTAACGTTCAACATCTACTAATGTATGAGTATCTTTTATGCTGTAATATGGACCTTTATTTCATATAAGTGTAATCTAACTACCATACGTATGTGTAATTGTTATTGTATATTAGTGTCTGTTCATGTACTTTACTGAATGTCTGTTTTAAAATATTGATAATACATTGCAGCTTTTCTCCTCAAGCCTCCACTAAGAAGGACTTTTTGACTAAATCCACTGAACAAACTAGTAAGCAAAAGCAAAATAAATAAAAATAAATCAAATATACCTGGCTGTTTAATAAACAATATTATGCATACCCAAGCAGAGTCACTCCTCATGCTGTCTAACCTAATTTTAGCTACAAGTTTTGTCCCTAAAGTTTGGTGCACTGTTATAACTGTTACAAATTAGAATATCAAAAACTTGAATAGACTTGTCCTGCAGAAGTCTTGCACTATACGATCCTATGTAATGCATTTGGTTAACTTCATTAAAAGGGTTGTACAGGCTGTCAACAGTGGGCATGGTGTTCACATGGCTTATCTTGACGAGGCCAAAGTACTTGTCACCATACCCCGTACTGGCATTGTAAGTAAGCTTATTGCTTTAAAAACATATCTTCAGTTTGGAAAGGTGGATAGCAAACTGGTTAAAAGACAGAACTCAGACACTGTGGGTGGAAGGTGCCTAATTAGAAAGTATGGAGGTAGCCAGTTGTGTTGCCCATGACTTAGTGTTGCAATTCCTCCTTTTTGGCATTTACTCTTGGGATCTCATGGCTGGACACCAAGAGCTGTGACTAAGTTTGCAGGCTACTGCCAACTGGGATTTATCGTCAAGTACCCCTCTGATATCCTAAACCAAGAACTTACACATGTAAAAAAAATGGTGCACTGAAAATGGGCTCAGATTAAATCCAAAAAAGTGCAATATTGTTGCATTTAGTAGACAACACTTCACCTCAGCACACAGGATCTACAATACCCCCAA